>NC_040077.1:78260381-78563411 GCF_003369695.1 Bos indicus x Bos taurus
CCACTGCTGAGTTTTCCAAATTTGCTGGCACATTGAGTGCAGCACTTTCACAGCATCATTTTTCAGGATTTGAAATAGCTCCACTGGAATTCCATCACCTCCACTATCTTTGTTCGTAGTAATGCTTTCTAAGGCCCACTTGACTTCCAGGATGTCTGGCTCTAGGTGAGTGATCACATCATCGTGATTATCTGGGTCATGAAGATCTTTTTGTACAGTTCTTCTGTGTATTCTTGCCACCTCTTCTTAATATCTTCTGCTTCTGTTAGGTCCATACCATTTCTGTCCTTTATCAAGCCCATCTTTTCATGAAAATTTCCCTTGGTATCTCTAATTTTCTTGAAGAGATCTTTAGTCTTTCCCATTCTGTTGTTTTCCTCTATTTCTTTGCATTGATCGCTGACAAAGGCTTTCTTATCTCTTCTTTCTATTCTTTGGAACTCTGCATTCAGGTGCTTATATTTTACTCTTGTACTATTAACCTAATCAATTGCCTTCATGGGACTCAGTCTCATCTCAATATTTATTTCCATTTTTACTAACTTACTCTCCCCTCTAGAATACAAGCTTTGGCCTGTAGAAGCTTGCTGTGTCTTCAGTACTTGAATCAAGGTTTTCAACTGTAGGGTAGGAAAAATAATCATCTTTCTACCCTTCTAATTTCTTGACTGAAACTGGAAGCATAAGACAGCTTAATAAAAGACAAACAAATAGAAATGCATTATCATGCTTATCTTAAGTATATATAGGGGGCATTCACCAAAAAAAAATAAGTAACTATCAGAGGTAACAGAATTCAAGCTTCAGTACCAACTTCAGCTAAAGACAAAGAAAGAAGGGTATGAGGGAGACTATTGAGGGGAGTCACCAGGAAAATTAACAAGAGTAAGATTTTGTACGCAGGTTTAAGTCAGTGCCTTCTCCATTGCTACGAGTTTATTTTGATTTAGTCATCTTTGTCTTCTTGGTACGAAAGGTATATGTGTGTTTGTGCTCAGTGGCTCAGGCATGTCAGAATCTTTGTGACTTAGGGATCGAACCAGTGTCTCCTGTGTTTCCTGCATTGCAGTTGGCTTCTTTACCTGCTAAGCCATAGGGGAAGCCCACAGAGAGGTAATTTACTAAAAGATAACTTCTACTCTGTTTACAAAGCTTCTCTTATGCTTACTGTTTCTCCCTAATGTTCATCACAGCACTGTTTATAATAGCCAGGACATGGAAGCAACCTAGATGCCCATCAGCAGATGAATGGGTAAGAAAGCTGTGGTACATATACACAATGGAGTATTACTCAGCCATTAAAAAGAATACATTTGAATCAGTTCTAATGAGGTGGATGAAACTGGAGCCTATTATACAGAGTGAAGTAAGCCGGAAAGAAAAACACCAATACAGTATACTAATGCATATATATGGAATTTAGAAAGATGGTAACAAAAACCCTGTATGCGAGACAGCAAAAGAGACACAGATGTATAGAACAGTCTTTTGGACTCTGTGGGAGAGGGAGGGGGGGATTATTGGGGAGAATGGCATTAAAACATGTATAATATCATATAAGAAACGAATCACCAGTCCGGGTTCAATGCAGGATAAAGGAAGCTTGGGGCTGGTGCACTGGGATGACCCGGAGGGATGGTGTGGGGATGGAGGTGGGAGGGGGGTTCAGGATTGGGAACACGTGTACACCCGTGGCAGACGCATGTTGATGTATGGCAAAACCGATACAATATTGTAAAGTAAAAAATAATAATAAAAAAGAATAAAAAGAATAATCTCAAAATAATCCTTATTCCAGAGATATGTTTGGGGTGGCATATACTACTACCCTAAGTAAATGCATAGTATTTGTAAAGGCATTCCTGAAACATACTGTGGCTTCAGTTCCAGACCAGTGCAATAAACTACATATCTCAAAAGTGAGTCACATGAAATGCTTAGTTTTCTAGTGCACATAAAAGTTATATTTATGCTACACTCTAGTCTATTAAGTGTGCAATAACATTAAGTTCAGTCAGTTCAGTTGTTCAGTTGTGTCTGACTCTTTGCAACTCCATGGACTTCAGCATGCCAGGCTTTCCTGTCCATCATACCAAGCTCCATCCTGGAGCTTGCTCAAACTCAGGTCCATCAAGTAGGTGATGCCATAAATTTATGTCTTAAAAAAAAAGTGAATGACAATTTAAAAATACAAAAATTTTATAAAAGTAACATAAATCACAGACTACCATAACAAAGATAATAATAAGGAAAATGCTTGAAATACTACAAAAATTACCAAAATTTTGGCTCTTCTGTCCATGGAATTTTCCAGGCAAGAATACTGGATTGGGTTACCATTTCCTCCTCCAGTGGATCTTCCTGGCCCAAGAATCAAACCCAGGTCTCCCACATCACAGGAAGATTCTTTACTGTCTGAGCCACCAGGGAAATAACTATAATTGTACGTGTATATTTATTTAAAGTGAGAGAAAGAGAATATTTTAAAATAATAAGTCTACGGTTCAATCACGCACAGGCTTCACTGAGAATGTTATATAGTACACTACCTGATTGGTAGGGTAGAGTGAGGAAAGAGTTAAACCTGGTTGATGAGGATGAAAAGTTGTAGAACCAAAGATGAATAATCAGATGTCTGATATCTGGTGGAGGCAGCCTCTATATTGTATCTATTATGAGTGACACAGATGCAGAAAACTGTATTCCTCATACCACTACACTTACATACCGCGTAATTTTCTTTCCAGAAATCCTCGGCTGCATAGCCTGAAGGTATTCAATAAAACCTAGAGGGAACACTGAAAGTGAATCATACAGATTTGACATTTCCAGTTCTGCTGTGACCGCCAGGCCAAAATATAGTCTGCGGGCCCCTTTTTCATTAGTGAGAAACTGCCAGGTTTTAAAACAGTTTATCCATTGAATTAATCTCTAAACCGCCTTTCACACAGGGCAGAAACAGCTCTCTGCACTGCTCTTCTTCTTCACAAACACTCTTATTTTTATTTGTATGCATTCTGAGTAATGAATAACGATCCTTTGTGTTTGGAGAATGCCATTTTCTAAAATAGCTCCTAGCATTTTCTAAATGTTAACTCATTAGATCTCATATGGTCCAGAGTCATCTATCACACAGAGGTAGGTCAAAAGCATTATATTTCACATTTTACAGATGGAAGAGTTTTAGGGACTTCAACCCAAGGTCACCTGCAGTCAGACACCAAACAGGGGAAGACAAGGCCCAGAAATATTACCCTGGAGTCAGACAAATCTCAGTTGGCACTCTGAGAGAGCCAAGCTGGCTGCTGAGGTCACATAAAGACACTGATATTTGCATTCTTCTCAGAGATCAAGCTTTGGATGGAGCTGGGTCATATGCGGCTAATTACACTGCTGGCTCCTACTCACTTTATTTGGCAAAGTGTGATTAAAATGCTTATTAAAACATATCCTCCAGTTTTGTTTCTCATTTGTTCAGTCATGTACAACTCTTTGCAACCCCATGGACTGTAGCCCACCAGGCTCCTCTGTCCATGGAATTTTCCATACAACAATACTGGAGTGCGTTGTGATTTCCTACTCCAGGAGATATTCCCAACCCAGAGGTCAAACCCAGTTTCCTTTGTCTCCTATATTGGCAGGTGGATTCTTTACCAGTGAGCCACCTGGGAAGCCAGTTTCATTACATCACAGGGAACTCAATTCAGGTCCATGTAATTCTGCTCTGGGCACTTTGCTGAGGTTTCCTAAAAGTATATAGTTCTATTTCTCACATTACTTCTCTTTCCGGGAAGAGACAGCACTCCTCAGTCATCCTCCAGCCTCAGGACACTGAACTCTGCTTTGTGATTTCTAGTTCCCACCTTGAAGCCCTTTCTTTTTTTCCATGAAGCAAGAAGTCCAAACAGTAACACACTGCATGGATTGCTGTGCAGTTTTCCTGGCTCCGTGTCCCTTTTTCCTCATTGTTACCACCCTAGGCTTGCATCTTACAAATAAAAAGCCAGTTCTTTAATTTTGCCTCAGTCTCTGTTTCTAGAGGATTCAGGCTAGCTAGTCAAAGGAAGAAATGTTCAGATATTTCTTAATGCCTTTTTCTTAAAACAAAAGGGTACAGAAGACTGAAAAATTCTTAGCATACCACAACAGAACTTAGATTCCTTTTTGTGTCTATAGCCTAGTTATCTGTGTCTAAGAGGATGCGGTTTCATTACATTTCTCAAAGTCTTGAGAACAGGAGGGAAAACACAGACTTAGAGAATATTCAGTCCCACTGTCTCAATTTTATATCCTGTGTCTGTTGAAAGGGATGTGTCAAGTGTTAGAAATATAGCAGAACTCAAAATATGATTGAAGTTATATTAGTTATACAGCTTTCGAAACTTAAGTCACAATTATATTTATTTTGAGACAATGCCAATATTCAAAGCATTCCATTAAATTATAAACTGCAACAAAACAGCACAATTCCTGTCAGCTGAATGGGAATGTACTATAAGGCATATAGGAGTCTTCCCTTTTCCTCAGGAGATACATTCACAGACCCCTAGTGAATGGCCCAAACCATGGATAGTAACAAACTCTATAAATACTATGTTTTTTCCATATATACATACCTATGATACCACTTAACTTATAAATTAGACACAGTAAGAGGTGAAAAAAAGCTGCTAATAAAAAGAACAATTATTAAAATGTACTGTAATAAAAGTTATGTGAATATAGTATCTGTCTCCTTCTCTGTCTCAAAATATCTTACTGAAGAAATTGCATGCCTTTCCCATCTTTTTTATCGAGTAAAATATTTTTTAAATTCTATGTGCACACTAAATTGCTTCTGTTGTGTCTGACTCTTAGAGACCCCATGGACTGTAGCCTACTAGGTTCCCTATATAATTTTCAAATTTTCACACATGTGATTTCATGTGATCCCATAATAAACCTTATCCCCCACACTCTTATCCTGCCTCTTCCTCCTTCCTTCTTCTGCCTGGCGGCCATTAGTTTGTTCTCTATATCTGTGAGTCTCTTTTTTTTGTTATATTCACTAGTTTGTTGTATTTTTTGGAGTCCACATTTAAATGTTATCACTATTATTCTTTCTCTGTTTTATTTACTTTCCTTAGTAAAATGTCCTCTAAGTCTGAAAGGTTGTTGTTGAATCAATCGAAGACACCAGGATTCTTAGCCCCTGGAGGAGAAAACAGAATTAGCCAGAAGGTTTAATCCAGAGACTGTCCTCAGGCAGAATACATCCTTGTAAAGACCAGGTCTACTCCCAAAATTACATTTTAAGATAACAGAATTAGCCAGAAGGTTTAATCCAGAGACTGTCCTCAGGCAGGACACGCTATTGTTATATAATCTTAAGGAACGTAGAGAAGGAAAAGTTTGTCCTTTCTTCCTCCTTGAGAATTACAGACCCCTCTCTCCTTGGGGGGCCCTAGGCTCCTTATCAGCCTGCCTAGGAAATGACTCTCTCAAGTCCATCCATGTTGCTGCAAATGGCAGAATGTAATTCATTTTTATGGCTGAGTAGTATTGGAGAAGGCAATGGCACCCCACTCCCTATTCTTGCTTGGAAAATCCCATGGACAGAGAAGCCTGTTAGGCTGCAATCCATGGGGTCGCTAAGAGTCGGACTCGACTGAGTGTTTTCACTTTCACTTTTCACTTCCATGCATTGGAGAAGGAAATGGCAACCCACTCCAGTGTTCTTGCCTAGAGAATCCCAGGGACGGGGAGCCTGGTAGACTGCCATCTATGGGGTCGCACAGAGTCAGACACGACTGAAGTGATTTAGCATAGCTTAGTATTCTACTATATATATATGTATATATATATACACACACACACATATATATATATATATATTTATCACATTGTCTTTATCCATTTATCTGTTGATGGACACTTAGGTTGCTTCCATATCTTAGCAGTTGTATATAATGATGCAATGAGCATTGAGATACATGTATGTTATTGAATTAGTGGTTTGCTTGCTGTTTTCATACACACACACACACACACACACATGAGTGGAATTCCTGGGTCATATAGTAGTTCTATTTTTAGCTTATTTGAGAAACTTCTATTTGCTTTCCAAAATGGCTCATCAATTTACATTCCCACTAATATTGTAGGAGAACTCCCTTTCCCCTACATCCTTGCAATGCTTGTTATTTGTGTTCTTTTTAATGATAGCCATTCTGACAGTTGTGAGGTGTGATCCCACTGTGGTTTGATTTGTATTTCCCTGATGATTAGTGATACTGAGTATCTTTTTATGTGCTTGTTGGCCATCTGCATTTCCTCTCTGGAAAAATATCTATTCAGCTCTGCTGCCCACCTTCACTAAGTGTTTATCAAGCACTGTGACTATATATTTGCAGTTTGAGGTACAACAGCAAGATTAGCACAATTTCCTTTACATAATTTATGAATAAAAGATATGAGTATAATATGTTCTTACTGTATATATTAGCAACCTTGGCATAAGATTTATTTTGTTTTTAAGTCTAGAATTTTCATATTTTACTTCAACTAAGCACTTTACAGCTTCTCTTTAATGTATCTGCATTGGCAGTATCACAATTCTTGTGCTTTATGGCCATTATGAAGTATAATAAAGGTTACTTGACAAAGTACTAAGTACTGATATAGGTGGCAATCCATATGATAACCAAGATGGTTACCCTGTGACTAAAAGTAGGATATGATTCATGATTCATTCCTTCATGCAAAAGGAAGATTCATCTCCCCAGGAGGAGAGTGCAAGATTTCATCATGCTATTCACAAAGGTTCTCAACTTAAAACTTATACAATTTTTATTTATTAACACTAATGAATCATTTATTTCTTGAATTTTCCATTAAATATTTTTGTACTGTGATTAACAGAGGTTAGTTGAAACCAAGGAAAGGAGGGACTACTATGTAGTGTGTATATACAGACAAGAATAGCAGCAACAATATAGGAACATAGTGGGAAAGGCAATCACTTACCATTTCATCTAAACTCTCATTCCATTGACTATTTACTAAGAGAAATGATTTTTGCGGAAGTAAAATGATATTTTGGCCCTTTGCAAATATCACTCTCTAGTACTTCTTTGATTTTCACTTGAGAAGAAAACTGTACAAATAAGCCAGTCCTTACAAATGCAAGGCCCTCTCTGAAATCAGGGGGTACTTAAAAAGAAATAAATTTGTGGGTAAGAAAACAGAAAAGTCAATACAAATTTAGCCAGCATTTATCTATGTAATTCACTCTATTTGATAGCCTAAGGAATGTCATAAAATAGTTGTACAGTCCTCTCACTGACATATGTCTGGTTCATTTCTAATTTTCTCTCATTATAAGCAGTTTTGTATCCATACCATTTATCCGTACATTTCTATATGCATGACTCAGTAAATTTGAAGAGAGAAATAAAAGTTTCAGATTTTAAAGACTTTTTAAGGGAAATCACTAATTCAGCATCTTATTAATGTATGAAGAATGTCTGGTTTTCTACCCCACTGTTAATACTGGGATTTAAAAAAAGGTTTTATTTTTTTCCCACTTTGATGGAAGAAAAGAGTAATTCTTTTCACTTTTCCTTGTTTCAGTGACATTCATTCAGGTGTTTTCTAAGGGGAACGTGCAGAGTTTCCTTAAAGCCCGTGGTTAGCCTGGAAGTGAAGTGATTTGAACAAAACAACTTAAAAGCCCCTCCTAAAATTATATCAGTCTGGATGAATAGATTAAGAATATGTGGTACATATATAAAATAGAATACTACTCAGCCATAAAAAGGAATGAAATAATTCCATTTGCAGCAACATGAATGCGACTAGAGCTTATCATACTAAGTGAAATAAGTCAGACAAATACCATATGATATCACTTATATGTGGAGTCTAAAATATGACACAAATGAGCATATCTATGAAGCCAAAACAAAGTCACAGACATAGAGAACAGACTTGTGGCTGCCAAGAGGGAAAGAGATCAGGGAGGGATGGATAGGGAGTTTGGGGTTAGCAGATGCAAATTATTATATATAAAATTAATAAACAACAAAGTTCTACTGTATAGCACAGGGGACTATATCTAATATGTGTGATAAACCATAATGGAAAAGAATATTAAAAGTATATTAAAAACTACAAATTGAATTACTTTGCTATATAGCAAAATTTAACACATTTTTAAACCAACTATACTTTAATAAAAAATGTATTTGTGATTTGATTTAAAATGGGCTTCCAGATATGACTTTAAATTAATCCCAGAATTCTGAGGCTGTTGAATATTTGGAAACTCTGCTGTACTAAGTGATTACCAAAGTCTTCCCTGTCTGTATCAGTTGGGGCTCAACCAGAAAAGGTGATTAACAGGAAATATATATTAAGAAGTTTATTGCAAGGGCTGACTTAAACAGTTGAGGGGTATGGCTATGGAAATAAAAAATCCATAGGGTGGGCCTTCACAAAGGCAGACTGGAACCGCTGTCTGGCATGAGTGGAAGTTGTTGGCCACAGGTAGAATTTCTTTTGGAAGCCTCAGTTATGCTCCTAAAGACTCTCAGGTGGTTAAATCAGACTCTTCCAGATTATTTAGGAAATATTCCTTATTTAAAGTCAACTGATGAGGGACTTCAATTGCACAAAGTACCTACACAGTCACACCTAAATTTGTGTTTGATTGAATACATAGGGACAGCAGCTGGGTTAAGTTGACACATGAAACTAACTAACTTGATCATATCTCATTTCATATTTGTTTAATCTGAGAAGAACATATGTCTCAACATATTTAATATTTGTAATTGCTGTATCTCTAGCTAAATTATATCATTACGAAGGACAAGTTTTTTCTCTTATTAGTTTTGAATGCTAACTGCTTTATATGTAAAAGTCAAAATTTGGAAACAACCAAAATATGTAAACGGCTAAAAAATAGTGGTACATCTTACAATGGAACACCACTCAACATAGGAAGGAAGGAGCTATTGTTATAACTGGAAGGAAAGGATTTCAAGGGCATCTCACTGAATGAGAAAAGTCAACCTCAAATATTGCATGCTTCATGATACCACCTGTACAATGTTCTGAAAATGACTAAATTTTGGAAATGGAGAATGAACTAATGATTGCCAGCTTTTAAGGATAGTAGAGAGTACAGAGGTGAATGAGATGATAAAAGCTAGAATACGGAAGCTCTTTATGGTGACTGAATACCTCTGTATCTTGTATCTTAACCTATAGTGGTTACCAATCTACAGATGTGATAAAATAATGTAAAGCTACAAATGGAATTTCTCTCAACCATTTTCACAATTTCTTGTGGATCTATAATTACTTCAGAATCAAAATGATCATACTAACCAAGGCAATCTACAAATTCAATGCAACCCCTATCAAAATATCAATGGTGTTTTTCACAGAACTAGAACAAGTAACTGTAAATTTGCAAGGAAACATGAAAGACCAAGAATAGCCAAAACAATCTTGAGAAATAATAGAACTGGAGGAATCATGCTCCCTAACTGCAGATTTTTTTTAATACAAAGCTGGGATAATCAAAGTAACATAGTACTGGCACAGAAACAGATACATAGATCAATAGAACAGAAAAAGGAGACTCACAGACATAGAGAAAAAACTTGTGGTTGACCATGGGGAGAGGGAAGGTAAGAGGGGGCAACATAGTGGTAAGGGATTAAGAGATACAAATTATTAAGTATAAAATAAACAAAAAGAATATATTGTACTGCACAGGGAATATAGCAAATATTTAATAATAACTATTAGTTATTGTTATGGGCAGTCCCAGGTGGCTCAGATGATAAAGTATCATCTTGCAGTGTGGGAGACCTGGATTTGATCCCTGGGTAGGGAAGATCCCCTGAAGAAGGGAATGGCAAGCCACTCCACTATTCTTGCCAGGAGAATCCCACAGACAAAGGATCCTGGCAGGCTACAGTCTATGGGATCACAAGGAGTCAGACATGACTGAGCAATTAACACTTTCGCTTACTTTCATTAGTTATTATAATTATAGTTTTAAATGTGATCTAGTGTTTTTAGACATGAGTCATGACTGGTTTGGAGCTCTTTAGTCAAGCTAGAATCTAACTGCCATGGAGTCCTAATATCAACTGGAGTTCATAGTTTTAATGGATGCTAAAGAGACTGGTGTATAAAATAGATCTTCCCTGATGGCTCGGTAAAGTGTCTGCCTACAATGCCTACTATGTGGGAGACCTGGGTTCAATCCCTGGGTCAGGAAGATCTCCTGGAGAAGGAAATGGCAAGCCACTCCAGTATCCATGCCTGGAAAATCCCGTGGATGGTGGAACCTGCTGGGCTACAGATCCCCCATGGGGTCGCAAAGAGTTGGACACGACTGAGTGACTTCACTTAAGGAGACTTAAGGAGACTGGAGCCATGGATATGGGTTGGGGGGACTGTAGATATGAGACCTGGAAGATGCCTGGTCTAGGTGTGAGGGGGCTGACAGTCCAGGACTTGTTGCACTTCTGCTAACCCTTTCTTTTTCTCCATTTTCTGGAGCAGAAACCACAGGACACCATAAGCTTAAGGAACATTAACCTAAGAATTTTTGCGAATTGCTAGAAGTCAAGTGTAGGCTAGATAGAGTGAAATTCCTGGGGACCTTAGTAATAGAAAGAGCTCCACTTGTATAGGTTTTTCCCTCCAGGAACCTCACCAAGATCTCACAGGGAGGATAGGAGTAAATTCTGAGAAAACTTCTCTACTTCCTGAGTAACCTGACAGAGAAAGGGGAAGAATGGCATATTGATTTTTATATCCCAAGTACTACTAACACAGTACTTGGTGCATAAGAAAATTTCAGTAAATATTTGCATAATTGAAGTACGTGGAACATTCATAATTCATCCTCAATTTCAAGAGAGGACAATGTTTACCTTTTTTTTATTTACCAGTACATATTTGGTGGTGGCATATTGAAACACCCAATTGTCAGCTAATAGCTCAGCCAGAATACTCTGTATTTCCATAGCTTTATCCCTACCAATAGATCTTTTTGTCTCTTATCATTGTTTCTATGTATGTATATATATATATATACACATATCCTGCTGACTCAAATTGCACCCTTACAGTGGAACTTCTTTGCTATCAGGTGTTTACGCCTGTTATAAGCTGCATCCACTCAGGAGAGATAATATTTGATGATGTAATCAGTCTTTTACATCTCTTCTTTAAAAGAGATAGCCAGAAAAGTGCTGATGATTGAAAAGTGGCTAAGTTAAATGCCAAATTTGAAAATTGTTTAGCACTGGATCATGAAGTAAGTAAAAGTAATCAAATTTAAGGAGCACTACTGAGTCTCAGGTCTTGATATGAGGTGACTTTAAAACTTGAAACAAATGGCTTCCAGAGAGTCTCTTGCCATCAAATTTCTGTGTAACTGTTTCAGACTCAGGGAAATTCCTTAGCCCTGTTCTTCTAGGTTTCTATAAAGTCCAAGGTCATGTGTCTGTATCTCATCTGAAGAGTGTACTTCCTCTATGCATCTGGTTACCTTAATCTCACAATGTCCTATGCATGTAACCTGGACTTAATCTGAGTGGAAACTTGGAGTGATGCTAGTTGCCAAAGTAAATTGCAATTTCACTTTACTTCCTATGTTGTAAAAAACTTGTAAATCTGGATTCAGAAGATACATTTAAATCTTGACTTTGACATTGACTCTTTAACTGTCTTAGTCTCTGTGTATCTCAACTTCATCATCTTTAAAATGGGTTATTGGCAACGATACAGGGATCTTATGTGTGTGTGTGCTCAGTTGTGTCTGAGTTTTTGTGACCCCATGGACCCACTGTTCATGGAATTTTTCAGGCAAGAATACTGGAGTGGGTTGCCATTTCCTAGACCAAGGGATCTTCCCCACCCAGAAACTGAACCCACATTTCTTGTATCTCCTGCACTGGCAGGCAGATTCTTTACCACTGAACCATCTGGGAAGCCCAGGGAGCTATGTGGGTCAATGTAAATCATTCATTATATAATTTTTAAAATATAGATGTTTGGGGTTTAAGGAGGCCTTTTCCAAGCTGAATCCTCTCCCCGAAGTTCTCAGTCAAAAATGCTTGGAAAGTAGAAACAGTAACAGAGAGAGAAAACAAACAAAAATTACAGATTTATTCATAGTAGAGAAGTTCACATTCACTCTTGAAGGCTGTGAAGTTATTCTGAAGACAAACAGAAAACTAAAGGAAGTTAATTACTTGCTGTTTCCTCCCCACCTCAACCCGCCCTCCCCCACATCCAATCTAAATTTCAGAACAAACGTGCACCAGAAAAATAGATCTGGCAGGAGCCAAGAGGAATGCCGAACTGATCACAAGTAGATCGTGAGAGAGGAAGATGGTTTCCTTGGAGGAGCCAGGTTTGTGCCCATTTCTCCCCTGTAATTAGGACATGTAGGAACAACTTACACATGAAGACAAGAAGCAGGAAAACAGAGATGTCAGCCTGGGTCTCTGTCTGTAAAGTCAAGGAGCAACTCATACCACACAGGGGAGTGTTGAGGGGATTAGATCATTATGGCAGTCCTCTTCCTGAGGACTGGGAGAGGTAGGAAGGAGATAAAAAAGAAATGAAAGGTCCTTTAATATTTTTTGACATAGAGTAGGGGTAGGGATAAAACTTGGCCATTTGCACAGGCAGCAGTAAAGAAGGACTAAAAACCAAAGAAGAGAAGAAGCAGAAGCACACATGGCTCTTCCCTCAGCCCACCGGAAGGAAGCTGTTTGCATGATTTTGCTAAAGCAGTTACAGTTTAGACTCGGACTGTGTACTTCCTACATTGCTTTGGCTTCTTCCACTCCTTTCCTGACTTTTTCTAGAAAAAACTCTTCAATTTCACAAGCCTTGAAGAAGGGAGAGAGCCAGATCAGGAGTATCTACTTTGGGTCTTTATCAATTAGAGATTTTAGATAACCAACATCAGAGATCAGATCAGTCGCTCAGTCATGTCCGACTCTTTGCCGCCCCATGAATCGCAGCACGCCAGGCCTCGCTGTCCATCACCAACACCCGGAGTTCACTCAGACTCATGTCCATCGAGTCAGTGATGCCATCCAGCCATCTCATCCTCTGTCGTCCCCTTCTCCTCTTGGCCCCAATCCCTCCCAGCATCAGAGTCTTTTCCAATGAGTCAACTCTTCGCATGAGGTGGCCAAAGTACTGGAGTTTCAGCTTCAGCATCATTCCTTCCAAAGAAATCCCAGGGCTGAACTCCTTCAGAATGGACTGGTTGGATCTCCTTGCAGTCCAAGGGACTCTCAAGAGTCTTCTCCAACACCACAGTTCAAAAGTATCAATTCTTCGACACTCAGCCTTCTTCACAGTCCAACTCTCACATCCATACATGACCACAGGAAAAACCATAGCCTTGACTAGTCAAACCTTTATTGGCAAAGTAATGTCTCTGCTTTTCAATATGCTATCTAGGTTGGTCATAACTTTCCTTCCAAGGAGTAATCATCTTTTAATTTCATGGCTGCAGTCACCATCTGAAGTGATTTTGGAGTCCAGAAAAATAAAGTCTGACACTGTTTCCACTGTTTCCCCATCTATTTCCCGTGAAGTGATGGGACCGGATGCCATGATCTTAGTTTTCTGAATGTTGAGCTTTAAGCCAACTTTTTCACTCTCCACTTTCACTTTCATCAAGAGGCTTTTTAGTTCCTCTTCACTTTCTGCCATAAGGGTGGTGTCATCTGCATATCTGAGAATATTGATATTTCTCCTGGCAATCTTGATTCCAGCTTGTGTTTCTTCCAGTCCACCGTTTCTCATGATGCACTCTGCATGTAAGTTAAATAAACAGGGTGACAATAGACAGCCTTGACATACTTCTTTTCCTATTTGGAACCAGTCTGTTGTTCCATGTCCAGTTCTAACTATTGCTTCCTGACCTGCATACAGGTTTCTCAAGAGGCAGATCAGGTGGTCTGGTATTCCCATCTCTTTCAGAATTTTCCACAGTTTATTGTGATCCACACAGTCAAAGGCGTTGGCATAGTCAATAAAGCAGAAATAGATGCTTTTCTGGAACTCTCTTTCTTTTTCCATGATCCAACGGATGTTGGCAATTTGATCTCTGGTTCCTCTGCCTTTTCTAAAACCAGCTTGAACATCAGGAAGTTCACGGTTCACATATTGCTGAAGCCTGGCTTGGAGAATTTTAAGCATTATTTTACTAGCGTGTAAAGACGAGTGCAATTGTGCGGTAGTTCGAGGATTTTTTGGCATTGCCTTTCTTTGGGATTGGAATGAAAACTGACCTTTTCCAATCCTGTGGCCACTGCTGAGTTTTCCAAATTTGCTGGCATATTGAGTGCAGCACTTTCACAGCATCATCTTTCAGGAATTGGAATAGTTCAACTGGAATTCCATCACCTCCACTAGCTTTGTTCGTAGTGATGCTTTCTAAGGCCCACTTGACTTCACATTCCAGGATGTCTGGCTCTAGGTCAGTGATCACATCATCGTGATTATCTGGGTCATGAAGATCTTTTTCGTACAGTTCTTCTGTGTATTCTTGCCATCTCTTCTTAATATCTTCTGCTTCTGTTAGGTCCATACCATTTCTGTCCTTTATCGAGCCCATCTTTGCATGAAATGTTCCTTTGGTATCTCTGATTTTCTTGAAGAGATCCCTAGTCTTTCCCATTCTGTTGTTTTCCTCTATTTCTTTGCATTGATCGCTGAAGAAGGCTTTCTTATCTCTTCTTGCTATTCTTTGGAACTCTGCATTCAGACGTTTTTATCTTTGTTCTTCTCCTTTGCTTTTCACTTCTCTTCTTTTCACAGCTATTTGTAAGGCCTCCCCAGATAGCATTTTTGCTTTTTTGCATTACTTTTCCATAGGGATGGTCTTGATCCCTGTCTCCTGTACAATGCCACAAACCTCAGTCCATAGCTCATCAGACATTCTATCTATCAGATCTAGGGCCTTAAATCTATTTCTCATTTCCACTGTATAATCATAAGGGATTTGATTTAGGTCATACCTCAATGGTCTAGTGGTTTTCCCTACTTTCTTCAACTTAAGTCTGAATTTAGCAATAAGGAGTTCATGGTCTGAGCCATAGTCAGCTCCTGGTCTTGTTTTTGCTGACTGTACAGAGCTTCTCCATCTTTGCCTGCAAAGAATGTAATCAATCTGATTTCGGTGTTGACCATCTGGTGATGTCCATGTGTAGAATCTTCTCTTGTGTTGTTGGAAGAGGGTTTTTTTTATGACCAGTGCATTTTCTTGGCAAAAGTCTATTAGTCTTTGCCCTGCTTTATTCCGTATTCCAAGGCCAAATTTGCCTGTTACTCCAGGTGTTTCTTGACTTCCTACTTTTGCATTCCAGTCCCCTATAATGAAAGAACATCTTTTTTGGGTGTTAGTTCTAATTTAAGAAAACAAAATTGAATTGATTCATAGAATTGAAAGTCTAGTTCTTAGGTTTGACGTTGAGTTTAGCTTAGTCTAAGGACTAAATGCAACCAAGGTTTCATTTCTCTGTAACTTTTGCTTCTTTGCTCATTTTTATTTTAAAAATTATTTCCATAAAAAATAAATAATAATTATTTCCAGTTTTATTGAGATGCAGTTGACAAATAACATTGTGTAAGTTTCTGTATCTTTCCCCTCTGTCTTCTGTTACTTAGAATTCGTGTCTTGACTTTAGGCAGTTTCAAGTTCCCATTTTTTTTCCTGCTTTATGTCATTTAGATTTTCTTAGATTGCATTTAATCCTGCTGCTGTTAGGCCGCTTCAGTCGTGTCCAACTCTGTGCGACCCCATAGATGGCAGCCTACAAGGCTCCCCCGTACCTGGGATTATCCAGGCAAGAACACTGGAGTGGGTTGCCATTTCCTTTTCCAATGCATGGAAGTGAAAAGTGAAAGTGAAAACACTCAGTCGTGTCTGACTCTTAGCGACCCGATGGACTGCAGCCTACCAGGCTCCTCCGTCCATGAGATTTTCCAGGCAAGAGTAGTGGAGTGGGTTGCCATTGCCTTCTCCGCACATTTAATGAGAGGGAGATTCAATTCAGTTCAGTCACTCAGTTGTGTCCAACTCTTGGCGACTCCATGAAACACAGAAGGCCAGGCCTCCCTGTCCATTACCAACTCCCAGAGTTCACTCAAACTCATGTCCATCCAGTCAGTGATGCCATCCAGCCATCTCATCCTCTGTCGTTCCCTTCTCTTCCTGCCCTCAATCCCTCCCAGCATCAGGGTCTTTTCTGATGAGTCAACTCTTCACATGAGGTGGCCAAAGTATTGGAGTTTCAGCATCAGCATCAGTCACCCGGGACTGATCTCCTTTAGGATGGACTGGTTGGATCTCCTTGCAGTCCAAGGGACTCTCAAGAGTCTTCTCCAACACCACAGTTCAAAAGCATCAATTCTTCAGCACTCAGCTTTATTCGCAGTCCAACTCTCATATCGATACATGACCACAGGAAAAACCATAGCCTTGACTAGTCAAACCTTTTGGCAAAGTAATGTCTCTGCTTTTCAATATGCTGTCTAGGTTGGTCATAACTTTCCTTCCAAGGAATAAGTGTCTTTTAATTTCATGGCTGCAATCACCATCTGTAGTGATTTTGGAGCCCAAAAGAATAAAGTCTGACACTGTTTCCACATCTATCTGCCATGAAGTGATGGGACTAGATGCCATGATCTTCGTTTTCTGAATGTTGAGCTTTAAGCCAACTTTTTCACTCTCCACTTTCACTTTCATCAAGAGGCTTTTGAGTTCCTCTTCACTTTCTGCCATAAGGGTGGTATCATCTGCATATCTGAGGTTATTGATATTTCCCCTGGCAGTCTTGATTCCAGCTTGTGCTTCTTCCAACCCAGTGTTTCTCATGATGTTCTCTGCATATAAGTTAAATAAGCAGGATGACAATATACAGCCTTGACGTACTCCTTTTCTTATTTGGAACCAGTCTGTTGTTCCATGTCCAGTTCTAACTATTGCTTCCTGACCTGCATACAGGTTTCTCAAGAGGCAGATCAGGTGGTCTGGTATTCCCATCTGTTTCAGAATTTTCCACAGTTTATTGTGATCCACACAGTCAAAGGCTTTGGCATAGTCAATAAAGCAGAAATAGATGCTTTTCTGAAACTCTCTTGCTTTTTCGATGATCCAGCAGATGTTGGCAATTTGATCTCTGTTTTCTCTGCCTTTTCTAAAACCAGCTTGAACATCTGGAAGTTCACAGTTCACATACTGCTGAAGCCTGGCTTGGAGAATCTTGAGCATTACTTTACTAGCGTGTGTGATGAGTGCAATTGTGCAGTAGTTTGAGCGTGGCCAAGAGGAGCTACACCACGCCCGAGGTCAGGGGTGGTGGCCGAGACAAACTACTGCTCGCCAGAGGTCAGGGTGATGGCCAAGAGGAGCTACCCCACCCCTGAGGTCAGGGCAGGTGGGCAAGAGGAGCAACCCCATGTCAAAGGTCAGGAGGGGCGGCTGTGAAGAGACACCCCCCGTTCAAGGTTAAGTAGCAGCAGCTGCACTTTGCTGGAGCAGCCGTTGAAGAGATACCCCACGTCCAAGGTAAGAGAAACCCAAGTAAGATGGTAGGTGTTGTGAGAGGGCATCAAAGGGCAGACACACTGAAACCATAATCATAGAAAACTAGCCAATCTGATCACATGGACCACAGCTGTCTAACTCAATGAAATTAAACCATGCCGTGTGGGGCCACTCAAGACGGGTGGGTCATGTTGGAGAGGTCTGACAGAATGTGGTCCACTGGAGAAAGGAATGGCAAACCACTTCAGTATTCTTGCCTTGAGAACCGCATAAACAGTATGAAAAGGCAAATTGATAGGATACTGAAAGAGGGACTCCCCAGGTTGGTAAGTGCCCAATGTGCTACTGGAGAGGGAGATTACTATTTTGCAAAACCACTTGCCTCCTTTCCAGACATCTCAGTTTATTAGAAGTTACACAACGAATTAAAACCTATGCACCAAAGTTTCACCCTTTCCCCCATGATGGCTTTACAAAGATCTGAAAACAGTATCCACTGGAGCAGTTTGGAAAATTGACTTTGTCATTCCTTTGTCCACATCTTTTCAATGTTTTTCCGCCCAGGAGCAATCGTGGAAGGGGGATAAATGATTACCGTGAGAATTCAGGAACCAAAGGTTACTTTTGTAATCAACAGATTGAT
Source organism: Bos indicus x Bos taurus (assembly GCF_003369695.1). Lineage (NCBI taxonomy): Eukaryota > Metazoa > Chordata > Mammalia > Artiodactyla > Bovidae > Bos > Bos indicus x Bos taurus. The sequence continues at coordinate 78,278,612 of NC_040077.1, forward strand.
TGACATCATGTATAGTGTCCCACTCAGCAGCAGTGTTGGAGAAAGTCAGCTAAGATCGCTATGGGATTGCAGAGTAGACATATGCTTCCTTCTGAGGGAAAGAGAGAGAATTCAGAGAATGTGCAAGAAAAGTACTCCTGCTTCTAAGAACTTCTTTGAGTTCCACAGAATAGCAAGAAGAGATAAGAAAGCCTTCTTCAGTGATCAATGCAAAGAAATAGAGGAAAACAACAGAATGGGAAAGACTAGGGATCTCTTCAAGAAAATCAGAGATACCAAAGGAACATTTCATGCAAAGATGGGCTCAATAAAGGACAGAAATGGTATGGACCTAACAGAAGCAGAAGATATTAAGAAGAGATGGAAAGAATACACAGAAGAACTGTACAAAAAAGATCTTCATGACCCAGATAATCACGATGGTGTGATCACTGACCTAGAGCCAGACATCCTGGAATGTGAAGTCAAGTGGGCCTTAGAAAGCATCACTACGAACAAAGCTAGTGGAGGTGATGGAATTCCAGTTGAGCTATTCCAAATCCTGAAAGATGATGCTGTGAAAGTGCTGCACTCAATATGCCAGCAAATTTGGAAAACTCAGCAGTGGTCACAGGATTGGAAAAGGTCAGTTTTCCTTCCAATCCCAAAGAAAGGCAATGCCAAAGAATGCTCAAACTACTGCACAATTGCACTCATCTCACACGCTAGTACAGTAATGCTCAAAATTATCCAAGCCAGGCTTCAGCAATATGTGAACCGTGAACTTCCTGATGTTCAAGCTGGTTTTAGAAAAGGCGGAGGAACAAGAGATCAAATTGCCAACATCCGCTGGATCATAGAAAAAGCAAGAGAGTTTCAGAAAAGCATCTATTTCTGCTTTATTGACTATGCCAAAGCCTTTGACTATGTGGATCACAATAAACTGTGGAAAATTCTGAAAGAGATGGGAATACCAGACCACCTGATCTGCCTCTTGAGAAATTTGTATGCAGGTCAGGAAGCAACAGTCAGAACTGGACATGGAACAACAGACTGGTTCCAAATAGGAAAAGGAGTTCGTCAAGGCTGTCTATTGTCACCCTGTTTATTTAACTTATATGCAGAATGCATCATGAGAAACGGTGGACTGGAAGAAACACAAGCTGGAATCAAGATTGCCGGGAGAAATATCAATAACCTCAGATATGCAGATGACACCACCCTTATGGCAGAAAGTGAAGAGGAACTAAAAAGCCTCTTGATGAAAGTGAAAGTGGAGAGTGAAAAAGTTGGCTTAAAGCTCAACATTCAGAAAACTAAGATCATGGCATCCGGTCCCATCACTTCACGGGAAATAGATGGGGAAACAGTGGAAACAGTGTCAGACTTTATTTTTCTGGACTCCAAAATCACTTCAGATGGTGACTGCAGCCATGAAATTAAAAGATGCTTACTCCTTGGAAGGAAAGTTATGACCAACCTAGATAGCATATTCAAAAGCAGAGACATCACTTTGCCAACAAAGGTCCGTCTAGTCAAGGCTATGGTTTTTCCTGTGGTCACGTATGGATGTGAGAGTTGGACTGTGAAGAAGGCTGAGCATTGAAGAATTGATGTTTTTGAACTGTGGTGTTGGAGAAGACTCTTGAGAGTCCCTTGGACTGCAAGGATATCCAGCCGGTCCATTCTGAAGGAGTTCAGCCCTGGAATTTCTTTGGAAGGAATGATGCTGAAGCTGAAACTCCAGTACTTTGGCCACCTCATGTGAAGAGTTGACTCATTGGATAAGACTCTGTTGCTGGGAGGGATTGGGGGAAGGAGGAGAAGGGGACGACAGAGGATGAGATGGTTGAATGGCATCACTGACTCGATGGACGTGAGTCTGAGTGAACTCTGGGAGTTTGTGATGGACAGAGAGGCCTGGCGTGCTGCGATTCATGGGGTTGCAAAGAGTTGGACATGACTGAGCGACTGATCTGATCTGATCTGATTCTTTTCTTTCTCCTTATCTCCCTTTTTGTCTTCCTTTCTGTCTTTCTTTCTTCCTTTCTTTCTTTCTGTCCTTTTCTGTCACCAGTTAGATTTTCCTACAAATGATTTGTTAAAATGCAAGTACTTCAAGTCTGTTTTCCCTACTGTTTCAACTGAAGAGAAAATAGACAATTTCCTACTTTTATCTCATTTAATGGGAGGCATTTATTCTTTCCATAACAGGAAAAGACTGAATACTCATTCATTTTTAGGTAGTTTGTATATGCGTATAAGATACAGATAGAGTTTTTATTTAAGTGGCCAGCAATGTTTGTCATTCTTATACTAGAAATGAAAGCATGTGACTCTGTGCTCTGAAGTCCCAGGATTGGACCCCAGTTAATCAGCATGGCACCTTGCAGATCTTTTAGGCACAGCCCATAGATCATAAATGTTAAGGAACTCTTCCCCCATCCCTAATAAATGGCTGTAGTATTGCAGTGATATTTTTGAGGATTCTAGAGGAACTCACATTTCTCATTCAGTTGTCTTACGTCAAAATAAGACTGTACCCCCAGTTTACACATGATCACACTGTACCTCACAAAACCCCATGCAGTTATAATCATCATCTTTTCATAGGTTAGAAAGTCAGTCTTACCAGAAGGAAGTGATTGCCTAATATAACATAGAGCTGGGAAAAATGAAATATAGATTTGGAAAAGTTGAGGAGTCAGCCTTATGAACTGAGTCAGTTAGCACTAGAGGGTGATCACTTAACATTTCATTAGTGATAAAAATCAGGTCTGTCTGTAATACCGGCATGTAGCCTTGGAATGTGTGTGTAGAAAGGGCAAGAGAATGTATGGAGAGAAAGGGCAAAAACATATGAAAGACCTACTGTGTGCTGGTCCTCTATGCATATGCTATCTTAAAGAGACCTAGTCCTTGGAAGGAAGCATAATCATATTAACTTGTGGAAATGAGAGAACTAGGCCTCTAGAGTATAGATGGCTTATCCAATTTTAATAACTTTTGCAAATATTGAGGGAAAGAACTGGGATTTGGCTTGAGGTATTTCTTCTGCCAAATGAAAATGTTAGGAAAGATGCATGAGCCAATATTTCCACCTAGAATCATCCTCATTCTACATCAACAACACCCATCCATCAAAAATTCAAGCACTTCCTTTTTTTCAGGCTGAAATAACCATCATCTATTCTTCTGGCAAGCTTATTAAAATTGAAATACCCTTTGCTTCAAAAATTTTGCAATCACTTTTGATTGAGTGAGTGATTCATTTATTGCTTTATTCATTCATCAAATACAGAGCCTTGTAAACTATGTAATTGACATAGAGATAAATAAAGCAAGAAGTCTTGCTCTGAAGGAAGTTCTTGTCTCCTCAGGGAGAGAATGTGTTAAAATAGCTAAAAAGGAATAGAATAAAGGAATCTGGGAGTTTGGCAGAAGAGTCATGGCTGAATAGATGACTGAGTAGATGAGCAAAAGCTTCATTAAAAAATGTCAGACTAATGTCCTATGTCATGATTTTTAAACAGAATTAAGGAATCAATTGCTTGATGATGTTAAATGCATAATACACATAAGAAACTATGAGCTGTTGAAGGTACAAAGACATTTGATAAAATAAATAGCTTCCTCTATTTAGCCCCTATTCTATGCCAGGGTGTTTATGTATATTTATTCTTCATCTAACATCATATTGACTAATTGTCCTTAGAAACAATAGATTCAGTAAAGACTCTGAAGACTCTAAAGACTCTCAGCTTAATAATTTACATGGAATCATAAAATAATACATTTAGAATTCAAATTCACTTCTAAAATCATGACCCTTCTACTTTTCAATACTGTCTGTTATGAAACTCCTGAATTGAGGGGATTAACATACAAGTTGGAAACATAAGATTTACAGATGGGAAAATAAATGGCTAATAACATGAGACAGTAAATAAAGTGAATGATAAATATAATTTATAACTGGGGAAGGCAGGCATTCCTGTGGACTAAAAATTCTCCACAAAAAAGCTAAAATTTGAGCTCAGCCTAAAAAGACATTAGAAGTGGCTCAGATAGTAACGCATCTGCCTGCAATGCAGGAGACCCAGGTTCAATCCCTGGGCCAGGAAGATCCCCTGGAGAAGGAAATGGCTACCCACTCCAGTACTCTTGCCTGGAAAATCCACGGACTGAGGAGCCTGGTAGGCCACTGTCCATGGGGTTGCAAAGGGTCAGACATGACTGAGTGACTTCACTGTCTTTCTTTCTCTTTACTCACATCTTCCTTAAGTCCAATATCTCATGTTTAGAAATTGCAATAGTGCATTTACCTCTGATGATTCCTTGGGTTTGTTGGTTCAGCTCTGTACGGGCTAAAACATGAAATAATAGTGAGGAGGTTATCTAGGGACTGCAAATTCTGGCTGTCCTTGCAACATGGAAGTATTCTCTCCACTGTCTACCTTGCAAAAAGAGCTCATTAATTTATTAGGCCAGCTCTAGACACTCAGCTTCCCAGGTGGTTCAGAGGTTAAAGCATCTGCCTGGAATGCAGGAGACCTGGGTTAAATCCCTGGGTTGGGAAGATCCCCTGGAGAAGGAAATGACAACCTACTCCAGTATTCTTGCCTGGAGAATCCCATGGATGGAAGAGCCTGGTGGGCTACAGTCCAAGGGGTCGCAAAGAGTTGGACACGACTGAGCGACTTCACTTACTTACTTACTTAGACACACTGAAGGAAAGGTAATAATGCAGACAGAAAACAGTGTGAACAAAACCATGAGATAGACCCACAAAGTACTCTAATAGGAGAGTACATCCAAAAGTCTCTCTGGGAAGTTCAATGTAAATAGATGATACTGACAATGTAGGCTGAGGTGTGTCTGTGCACAGGCTTAAATGGAGTGAATTGGTATGTGATTTTTTATTGAGATATAATTCGCATATGTAAAATTCACCCTTCATAAAATTCACTATTTTAAACTGTATAATTCAGATAGCAAATATTGGCAAGGATGTGGAGAATGCAGCTTGCCCAATTGATGGGAATGTAATTTATTGCAGTAATGGGAAAGCAGTATGGAGATTCTTCAAAAATTAAAAAATAGAACTACCATATGATCCAGAAATTTCACTCCTGGGTATTTATCTAAAGAAAACACTAAAACACTAAAAACACTGATTATAACAGATACATGCATCCCTATATTCATTGCAACATTATTTACAATAACCAAGATGTGGAAGCAACCTAAGTGCCTGTGGAAAGATGAATGAATAAAGAAGATGTGGTGTATATATGTATATATATATATATATATATATATATATATGTATATATATGTATATATGTATATATATATAAGATTACTCAGTCATAAGAGAAGAATCTTGGTATTTGTGACTACAGGAATGAACTTGAAGGGTATCATGCTAAGTGAAATAAAGTCAGACAGAGAAAGACAAACACTGCATGATTTCACTTATATGTGAAATCTAAAAACCAAAAACAAAACAAATAATCAAAAATACAACAAAACATAACCAGAGTTATAGATAAAAAGAATAAACAGGTGTTTGCCAGAGGGAGGAGAGTGGAAGAGTAAAGAAACAGTTGATAAATATCGAGAGATAAATTTTCATTTGTAAAATGAATGTTATTGGTATGAAGTGTATGGTGCATCAAATGTAGTCAATAATTACATGATATTTGTGTATGGTGACATAACTAGAATTATGCTGTTGCTGTTCAGTTGCTCAGTCATGTCCAATTCTTTGTGACCCCAAGGACTGCAGCACTCCAGTCTTCTCTGTCTTTCACTATCTCAGAGGGTTTGCTCAAACTCATGTCCATTGAGTCGATGATGCCATCCAATTCTCATCCTCTGTCGTCCCCTTCTCCTCCTGCCCTCAATCTTTCCCAACATTAGAGTCTTTTCCAATGAGTCAGCTCTTCACATCGGGTGGCCAAAGCATTGCAGATTCAGGTTCAGGATCAGTTCCTTTCAATAAGTATTCATGGTTGATTTTCTTCAGGATTAAATGGTTTGATCCCTTTGCTGTCTAAGAGACTCAAGAGTCTTCTCCAGCACCACAGTTTGAAAGCATCAATTCTTCAGTGCCCAACCTTCTTTAAGGTCCAACTTTCAGATTCATACATGACAACTGGAAAAACCATAGCTTTGACTATACAAACATTTATTGGCAAAGTTTTGTCTCTGCTTTTTAATATCCTATCTAGGTATGTCATAGCTTCACTTTCAAGGAGCAAGTGTCTAATTTCATGGCTGTAATTACCCTTCACAGTGATTTTGGAGCCCAAGAAAATTGTCAGTCACTGTTTCCATTTATTTACCATCTATTTGCCATGAAGTGATAGGATCATATTCCATGATCTTCATTTTTTGAATGATGAGTTTTAAGCCAGTTTCACTCTCCCTTTCACCTTCATCAAGATGCTATTTAATTCCTCTTCACTTTTTGCCATTAGGATGGTATAATCTGCATATCTGAGGTTATTGATATTTCTCCTGGCAATCTTGATTCCAGCTTGAGCTTCATCCATCCCAGCATTTCATACAATGTACTCTGCATAGACATTAAATAAGCAAAGTGACAATATACAGCCTTGATATACTCTTTTTCCAATTTTGAACCAGTCTGTTGTTCCATGTCTGATTCTACCCAATGTTTCTTGGCCTGCATACATGTTTCTCAGGAGGCATGTAAAGTGGTCTGGTATTCCCATCTCTTAAAAATTTTCTGCAGTTTGTTTTGATCCACACAGTCAAAGGCTTTAGTGTAGTCAATAAAGCAGAAGTAGATGATTTTTTCCCCCCCCTGGAATCCCTTTTCCTATGATCCAACAGATTTTGGCAATTTGATCTTTGGTTCCTCTGCCTTTTCTAAATCCAGTTTTTACAACTGGAAGTTCTTGATTCATGTACTATTGAAGCCTACCTTGAAGGCTTATCTTAGTGGTCAATTTGAAATGTGTAGGAATACTGAATCATTATGTTGTGTAATAGGTGCTAACAGTGATGTAAATAAACTATATTTCAAAAACAAACAAAAAACCTTATAGAAAAAGAGATGAAATTTCTTACCAGAGGTGAGGGTGGGGTCGGGGGGGAGGGGATTGGATGAAGGCTGTCAAAAGTTGCAAACTTCTAGTATAAGATAAATACTAAGGATGTAACCAACAAAGTGATAAATACATTAGCACTGCTATATCTTATATATGAAATTGATAATAGTTGATAAGATTTCTCACCAAAGGAAAAATTTTTTCTGCTTCTTTAATTTTGTATCTGCATGAGTTGAATGTTCACTAAATTTATCGTTACAATCTTTTAATGTTGTAGGTGAGTCAAATCATTATGCTGTAAACCTTAACTTATACACTAATATATGTCAGTTATATTTCAATAAAACTACAAGAAAAAATAAAGTGTACAATTAAGTAGTTTTTAAGATATTCACAGCATTATTCACCATCACCACTATTTGTATGTGTGTATTCAGTTGCTCAGTCGTGTATGACTCTTTGAGCTTCCCTTTTGGCTCAGTGGTAAAGAATCTGCCTACAATGCAGGAGACACGTGTTTGATCCCTGGGTTGGGAAGATCCCTTGGAGTAGGAAATGGCAACCCAGTCCAGTATTCTTCCCTGGAGAATTCCATGAACAGAGGATCCTAGTGTACTATAGTCCATAGGATTGCAAAGAGTTAGACAGAATCAAAGCAACTGAGCATGCATGCACACACAGATGTAGGACTCTTTGTGACCCCTAGTAACTCCATAGCCCACCAGGCTCCTCAGTCCATGGAATTCTCCAAACAAAAATACTGGAGTGGGTTGCTGCTGCTGCTACTGCTGCTAAGTCACTTCAGTCATGTCCGACTCTGTGTGACCCCATAGACGTCAGCCTACCAGGCTCCCCCACCCCTGGGATTCTCCAGGCAAGAACACTGGAGTGGGTTGCTATTTCCTTCTCCAATCCATGAAAGTGACAAGTGAAAGTGAAGTCGCTCAGTCGTGTCTCTTAGCGACCCCATGGACTGCAGCCCTCCAGGCTCCTCCATCCATGGGACTCTCCAGGCAAGCCTACTGGAGTGGGATGCCATGGTTACCATTTCCTATTCCAGTGCATCTTCCTGATGCAGGGACTGAACCTACATCTTTGCATCTCCTGCACTGGCGGGCAGATTCTTCACCACTGGGCCACTTGGGAAGTCCCTCACCACTGTTTACTATCTGTGAATTATTGTAGGTTGAAGACACAGAGTCAAGGATTTGGATTAAAAAAAAACCTCAGAATACACTCCCAAAATTCAAGAAAAGTGAAAAATGTGTAGATATCTTTGAGGAATTTCTCCACAGACCATGCTGATACAGACAAGGAGGAGGATAATAGTCCAGGAGGAGAATAGTCATTTATTTCATGTCAACTTTAATTTCTTATCAGTGTTCATGTTGTCTTTGAGACATAATACCTGGTGTACTGCTGCTGCTAAGTCGCTTCAGTCGTGTCCAACTCTGTGCGACCCCATAGACGGCAGCCCACCAGGCTCCCCGGTCCCTGGGATTCTCCAGGCAAGAACACTGGAGTGGGTTGCCATTTCCTTCTCCAATGCATGAAAGTGAAAAGTGAAAGTGAAGTTGCTCAGTCGTACAGGACTCTTAGCGACCCCATGGACTGCAGCCCACCAGGCTCCTCCCCCCATGGGATTTTCCAGGCAAGAGTACTAGAGTGGGGTGCCATTGCCTTCTCCAACCTGGTGTACTACCTGGTATTAAATATGTGTTGAATAAATGAATATTTCCCATACCTCTAGCTGGAAAATCAAACTTTGGTGTATGCTTATGAGTGCTTTCAAAATGTACTCAGACTGAAGCTGAATAGGATCTGCTATATGCTTCCTCTTACTGTGCATCCTGTACCACTATTACCCACTGCATTTTATTTTGTAGATTCATCACCTCCCACTATAGTTAATTTTATAAAAATAATTTATGATTTTACTTATTAATTTAATATCTCCTCCAAAATTGTTTAATAGAGTCCTAATTTTCCCCTCATTTCCTTCTATATTCTTATATATATAATCCTGACTTCCACTATCTTCAGACTTATGTCTTTGATTATAGACATCACACTAATGTTGAATTTTGCTGACTCTTTTCTAAGATCTTGAGATCTTATTTCCTTAAAGCTCAGTATCTCTGGACTCGATGTGGGATTCCATGTAATCCTTATTTCATGTCATTATTTGGTCTTCTTTTCAATATATTTGGCCTTGGACTGGATACTCACTGTTGTGGGAATTAGTTATTGAAGTTAATGCAAATATGGACTAGAGCTCATGCTAGTTTGGCCCCAATCCAACATCCATCACTACCTATTTATCTTCAGTTTCAGAGAAACTTTTCAGTTGATTCAAGGGAAGATTTCCTCATCATCTCTTATTTGAGAAAAATAAAGTACAAAACTCAATTTCCCCGGCATTCACATTATGACTAAGAAGAAAACCAACCTCTAGATGAAAACAAGCCCAAGGAGAGCAGTGGGCTTCCCTGGTGGCTCAGATGGTAAAGAATCTGCCTGCAGTGCAGGAGACCTGAGTTCAATCCCTGGGTTGGGAAGATCTCCTGGAGGAGGGCATGGCAACTCACTCCAGTATTCTTGCCTGGAGAATCCCCATGGATAGAGGAGCCTGACGGGCTATAGTCAATGGGGTCACAAAGAGTTGGAGATGATTGAGCGACTAAGTAGAGCACAAAGCAGTGGAAGGAAGCTGGGTCCTTTTAATATCAATGAGTCTACTCTAACTCTCTGCATTTTGTTACATGAAATAATCCAACTTTTATTATTTAACCCCAAATTAAGGAAGTTTTAGAAACAGACCAATGCAGATATGTCCAAAGGACATAGATTCCAAATGAAATAGCTCCAAATGGGAGCTAGATAGATAGCTCTATCTGAGGGACAAAAATAATGCGGTACTGGATCATAACCCAGGGAATATAGTAAATATTCAGGAGTTCCTATTGATATAAATATATGAAAGATTTCACAAATACATAAATAGGGGAGGAAAGGCAATTCTCCAAAAATGATGACAGCAAAACTATGACTGATAATTAATGTAGATATTTTCCCCTCAAAGTGGTGAAGCATAACTATATCCTTATGTGCAGGCTGCACCTAGTGACATCATGCTGAAATAGAGGGGTGGGGTGAGGTAATTTTACCGTAATTTATCAACACTACCTCAGCCATGTGATCAAGCTGCATGTGAGAAGTACAAGCCATGCTGATAGTATCTACTCTTCAAATGATGATATAGGAATGTACTTTATCTCTGTGGTCTTCCTCTTCCAAACTATCCCCCAGTCTAACCCAAGGGGAAACATTAAACAAACCCAAATTCACAAAGAGTCTACAAAGCTTATGATCAGTCTTGATCCACACTGTTATGGTCAATGAAAATAAGGCAATTCTGGGAAACTCTCCCAAAGAAGAGAAGTCTAAGGAGACATCATATTTCAGTGTCATATATCAATATCACCTCACTCTGTGGGGTCCCAGAAGTGACTTAGGAAATCTGAGCAGAATATAATCTTTAGTTAATAATCATGTGCCAATATTGTTCCCAAAAAACATCTACTTCTCCTTAATTGACTATGTCAAAGCCTTTGACTGTATGGACCACAACAAACTCTGGAAAATTATGAAACAAATGGGAATACCAGACCACCTGACCTGCCTCTTGAGAAACCTATATGTAGGTCAGGAAGCAATAGTTAGAACTGGACATGGAACAACAGACTGGTTCCAAATAGGAAAAGGAGTACGTCGGGGCTGTATATTGTCACCCTGCTTATTTAACTTATATATAGAGTACATCATGAGAAACACTGGGTTGGATGAAGCACAAGCTGGAATCAAGATTGCTGGGAGAAATATCAATAACCTCAGATACGCAGATGACACCACCCTTATGGCAGAAAGCCAAGAAGAGCTAAAGAGAGCCTCTTGATGAAAGTGAAAGAGGAGAGTGAAAATGCTGTCTTAAAACTCAACCTTCAGAAAACTAAAATCATGGCATCTGGTCCCATCAGTTTAGTTCAGTTCAGTTGCTCAGTCGGATGTGATACTTTGTGACCCCACTTCATGGCAAATAGATGAGGAAACAGTGAAAACTGGCTGATTTTATTTGGCTCCTAAATCACTGCTGATGGTGACTGCAGTCATGAAATTAAAAGATGTTTGCGCCTTGGAAGTAAAGTTATGACCAACCTGGACAGCATATTAAAAAGCAGAGAGTGGGCACCCTTGTCTTGTTCCTGACTTTAGGGGAAATGCTTTCAATTTTTCACCATTGAGGATAATGTTTGCTGTGGGTTTGTCATATATAGCTTTTATTATGTCTCACCACTACTATTCAACATAGTTTTGGAAGTTTTGGCCACAGCAATCAGAGCAGAAAAAGAAATAAAAGGAATCCAAATTAGAAAAGAAGAAGTAAAACTCTCACTGTTTGCAGATGACATGATCCTCTACATAGAAAATCCTAAAGACTCCACCAGAAAATTACTAGAGCTAATCAATAAATATAGTAAAGTTGCAGGATATAAAATCAACACACAGAAATCCCTTGCATTCTTATACACTAATGATGAGAAAATAGAGAAATTAAGGAAACAATTCCATTCACCATTGCAACAAAAAGAATAAAATACTTAGGAACATATCTACCTAAAGAAACCAAAGACCTATATATAGAAAACTATAAAACACTGATGAAAGAAATCAAAGAGGACACTAATAGATGAAGAAATATACCATTTTCATGGATCGGAAGAATCAATATAGTGAAAATGAGTATACTACCCAAAGCAATCTATAGATTCAATGCAATCCCTATCAAGCTACCAACGGTATTTTTCACAGAGCTAGAACAAATAATTTCACAATTTGTATGGAAATACAAAAAACCTCGAATAGCCAAAGCTATCTTGAGAAAGAAGAATGGAACTGGAGGAAGCAACCTGCTGACTTCAGGCTCTGCTACAAAGCCACAGTCATCAAGACAGTATGGTACTGGCACAAAGACAGAAATATAGATCAATGGAACAAAATAGAAAGCCCAGAGATAAACCCATGCACCTATGGACACCTTATCTTTCACAAAGAAGGCAAGAATATACAATGGATTAAAGACAATCTCTTTAACAAGTGGTGCTGGGAAAACTGGTCAACCACTTGTAAAAGAATGAAACTAGAACACTTTCTAACACCATACACAAAAATAAACTCAAAATGGATTAAAGATCTAAACATAAGACCAGAAACTATAAAACTCTTAGAGGAGAACATAGGCAAAACACTCTCTGACATACATCACAGCAGGATCTTCTATGACCCACCTCCCAGAATATTGGAAATAAAAGCAAAAATAAACAAATGGGATCTAATTAAAATGAAAATCTTCTGCACAACAAAAGAAACTATAAGCAAGGTGAAAGACAGCCTTCAGAATGGGAGAAAATAATAGCAAATGAAGCAACTGACAAATAACTAATCTCAAAAACACACAAGCAACTCCTGCAGCTAAATTCCAGAAGAATAAACAACCCAATCAAAAAATGGGCCAAAGAACTAAATAGACATTTCTCCAAAGAAGACATACAGATGGCTAACAAACACATGCTCAACATCACTCATTATCAGAGAAATGCAAATCCAAATCACTATGAGGTACCATTTCATGCCAGTCAGAATGGCTGCGATCCAAAAGTCTACAAGCAATAAATGCTGGAGAGGATGTGGAGAAAAGGGAACCCTCTTACACTGTTGGTGGGAATGCAAACTAGTACAGCCACTATGGAGAACAGTGTGGAGATTCCTTTAAAAATTGGAAATAGAACTGCCATACAACCCAGCAATCCCACTGCTGGGCATACACACCAAGGAAACCAGAATTGAAAGAGACACGTGTACCCCAATGTGCATTGCAGCACTGTTTATAATAGCCAGGACATGGAAGCAACCTAGATGTCCATCAGCAGATGAATGGATAAGAAAGCTGTGGTACATGTACACAATGGAGTATTATGCAGCCATTAAAAAGAATACATTTGAATCAGTTCTAATGAGGTGGATGAAACTTGAGCCTATTATACAGAGTGAAGTAAGCCAGAAAGAAAAACACCAATACAGTATACTAACACATATATATGGAATTTAGAAAGATGGTAATGACAACCCTGTATGCAAGACAGCAAAAGAGACACAGATGTATAGAACAGTCTTTTGGACTCTGTGGGGGCACGGGGGAGGTGATGATTTGGGAGAATGGCATTAAAACATGTATAATATCATATAAGAAACGAATCTCCAGTCCAGGTTCAATGGAGGATACAGGAAGCTTGGGGATGGTGCACTGGGATGACCCAGAGGGATGGTATGGGGAGGGAGGTGGGAGGGGGTTTCAGGATGGGGAACATATGTACACCCGTGGCAGATGCATGTTGATGTATGACAAAACCAATACAATATTGTAAAGTAAAATAATAATAATAATAAATTAAAAAAATAAAAAGCAGAGACATTACTTTGCTAACAAAGGTCCATCTAGTCAAAGCTATAGTTTATCCAGTAGTCATATATGAATGTGATAGTTGGACTATAACGAAAGCTAAGTGCTGAAGAATTGATGCTTTTGAACTGTGGTGTTGGAGAAGACTCTTGAGAGTCCCTTGGACTGCAAGGGGATACAACCAGTCCATTCTAAAGGAAATCAGTCCTGAATATTCATTGGAAGGACTGATGCTGAAGCTGAAACTCCAATACTTTGCCCACCTGATGTGAAGAACTGACTCATTAGAGAAGACCCTGATGTTGGGAAAGATTGAAGGTGGGAAAAGAAGGGGATGACAGAGGATGAGATGGTTGGATGGCATCACCGACTCAATGGACATGAGTTTGAGTAAACTCCAGGAGTTGGTGATGGACAGGGAGGCCTGGCATGCTGCGGTCCATGGATTCTCAAAGAGTTGGACATGACTGAGCGACTTAACTGAACTGAATAAGGTTTTGTTAGTTAGAACAAATATATATTAATGTAAAATATCAATAATAGGCAAACTGAATGTGGTACATGAACACCCTGTACTAACTTTGCAGCTTTTCTGTAAATCTAAAGTTCTCCTAATTTTGTTTTAATAATTCATTGTTTCCATATATTCCTGAAGGCTTCTTTTTGATCAACAAATATTCCTATTTTTAACATAATCAAATTAATTGAACTTTTCCCCTGTTATCAGTAATTTTCTTTCTGCTTTTTAATAAACTTGCCAGTTCCCCCTTCTTGATGTAAAGATATTCTTCTATGTCTTCTCCTAGAAGGCTTTTGTATTCAACTTTCATATTGAGATAGCCTGGAATTAAATTTTGTTGCTCATAAGTGATCTCACTTTTTTCCGTTTTCAATATTTATTGGATCTTTTTCTTTGCCTCAGTCTAGGGGAGGTCAATTTTAAGTTTTTTCCTGTGGTATGATTTTACCATTTCTGAAGACTGAGGGGATTAACTAAAAAATGACACTCCTCATCAGCCTTGTAGCCAACAGGCCATCTAAAAAGGCTAACCATTCACTGCTGACAAGTGAACAGTGTAATAAAGTCAATTCTTATTTTTTTAATTTATTAAAGTTTAGTTGATTTACAATATTGTGTTAATTTCTGCTGAACAGCAAAGTGGCTCAGTTACATATATGTATATACATATATATATTTCATATTATTTTAATAACATTTCCAATATCAGTTTATAAAAGATATTAAATAGTTCCCTGTGCTGTACAGTAGGACCTTATTGTTTATCCATTCTCTATATAATAATTTTCATCTTCTAGTCCTAAACTCCTGGTGGATGCCTCCTCCACCCTTATCCCCCTTGTCAACCATGAGTCTGTTGTCCAGGTCTGTCTAGGTCTGTGATTCTGCTTTTGTTTCGTAGGTAACTTGATTTGTGTCATAGTTTGCTGCTGCTGCTAAGTCGCTTCAGTCGTGGCCAATTCTGTGCAACCCCATAGACGGCTGCCCACCAGGCTCCCCTGTCCCTGGGATTCTCCAGGCAAGAACACTGGAGTGGGTTGCCATTTCCTTCTCCAATGCATGAAAGTGGAAAGTGAAAGTGAAGTCGCTCAGTCATGTCTGACTCTTAGCAACCCCATGGACTGCAGCCTTCCAGGCTCCTCTGTCCATGGATTTTCCAGGTAAGAGTACTGGAGTGGGATGCCACTGCCATCTCTAGTGTCATAGTTTGGATTCCACATATAAGTAATATCATATGGTATTTGTCTTTTCCTGTCTAAATAGTCATTTATTGACTAGACTCAGGCAGTGCCCAGAAAGACTCATTCTGTTGCAAACCACTTCCATCCTGGAAACGGTCATGAACCAGTGCAACTGTCCAGGCCCTTATTTGATACATTTCTTTGCTCTTGAGAAAAATTGTCTTCATAAGTCTTGAAAGTTTTTCATAGCATGTCCCCAAACTATCTCTCTGGTTTTGCATATCATGATTCTTACCACTAGCTCATATTAATATTCTATCCATTCCTCAAAGATACTGCTTCAGTGACCTAATATTGCTTCTACCAGACAATAACCTTCCCTGATCTGGATATTGCCTGTTCCATATTTTCCTGGGCTAATTTTTATTCTCCCTTCAAATTTTAAGATAAATAATATTTGAAGGAAGAATAAGATAAATAATATTTCTTCAGAAAAGTCTCCTATAATTCATCAGAATGAGTGCATTCTCTCATTATAAGTCCCACAGCATCATTTTATTCTCCTTTGGAGCCCCATAATTATACTTGGTTAATTACTTGCATACTTATCATAGTCTATTTCTCTTAATAAATTGAGGGTTTCATGAAATAGCTGCTTCAGAATCTACCATAGAAATGAGTACGCAGATGATTCTTTAAGAACACTTATGGAATAAATGAGAAGGGAGATATTTAAACAACTGTTACTGAAACTTATTTTAAGTAATTAAGTCTCTAAGAAAATATCTTTAAGAAAATTCTATGGGTAATTCCCTGGTTGCCTAGTGGTTAAGGCTCTTCACTTCCACCTCAAGGGACATGGGTTTGAATCCTGGTTAGGGAATTAAAATCCCACATACTGAAGGGGACAACAGAGGATGAGATGGTTGGATGGCATCACTGACTCGATGGACATGAGTTTGAGCAAGTTCCAGGAGTTGGAGATGAACAGGGAGGCCTGGTGTGCTGCAGTCCATGAGGTCACAAAGAGTCAGACCTCGCTGAGCAACTGAACTGATGCTGAACAGTGTGGCAGATAAAATAAAATAAAGTAAAATTAAATATTTAAAAAAGATAATTCTGTAAAAGAATAAGTACCTGAAACAGAAAGTGAATTTCTAAAAGATAAGTACTTTAAAACTAAGAGGCAGTTGAGGTGTATAAACTGCTCTGAATTAGGATAGCATAGTTGACCACAGAGATAGAACAGAAATGAGGAGGACATGAGAAGGAGATGTGGACAGTGAGGCTGAGAAGGAAAAGATAGCAGGTTTTTCCAAAGAATAGCACTGTCTAAAAAAATATTTTCTTTTATTTCTCCTCCTTCTCCCCCTCCATCCTCCTCCTCCTCATTCTTCCTTTAGTATTCTCTCCACCTCTTCAAACTGATGCTCACACTGGAGTCTCCAACTTATGCCTTGATGCATGATGTGGGTGTGGTTGCACACCAGAAATCAAAGAACAAACCCATATCCCAGTCCAGGCCAATGCACAGCAAAGTGTGATGCTCTGGACACACAGATGACCTTCAACTGACCTGCTTCTATATCAGTGGA
Organism: Bos indicus x Bos taurus; assembly: GCF_003369695.1. NCBI lineage: Eukaryota > Metazoa > Chordata > Mammalia > Artiodactyla > Bovidae > Bos > Bos indicus x Bos taurus. Next base: position 78,295,486 of record NC_040077.1, read on the forward strand.
AGCAAGGACTTTGGAAAAGACTCTGATGCTGGGAGGGATTGGAGGCAGGAGGAAAAGGGGACAACATAGGGGATGAGATGGCTGGATGGCATGACCGACTCAATGGACGTGAGTTTGCGTGAACTCTGGGAGATGGTGATGGACAGAGAGGCCTGGCATGCTGCGATTCATGGGGTCGCAAAGAGTCAGACACGACTGAGCGACTGAACTGAACTGAACTGAACATCCCTTGAAATTCACAGACATCTTGGAAGGGAGAGGGTTTGCATTTCCAGACAGACTGTGAAATGGGAGCATGAACCAATTGTATCTAAATATTAAAGGGTAGAGATACCCTGGCAATACTTCATTCAAGGCCCAACATCATTTGGCCCTCTTCTCTGTCTTCCTCAGATTTTAGTAACCTCTCACCCTTCCTTATTCCCTCTGCCTGCTTCCAGGCCCCACACATTATTCTCTCTGCATGAAGTGTTCTTCTAGGGAACTTATTGGCATTGATTTCACGTCACTCTGGCCACAGGTCAACTTAATCATAACGTTTAAAGGTAGTGTTCTTATATTCCAAATCATGCTTTTCCATCTTACCCAGTTCTGTGATCTTTAATGCATTTATTAGTATCTGACTTACAGGGTTGGCCAAAAAGTTCATTTGGGATTTTCTGTAATACGTTCCAGAAAAAACCCAAATGAACTTTGTGGCCAACCCATTATTTTATGTATTCGTTTCCTCCTGTATTATGTACAATATGCTCTACAATATCAGATACTTTTCCATATTGTTCTCCACAGCATTCCCAGAATCTAAATAAGTTCAAGGTTAATAGTAGATCTTATGTTAGTAAATGCTGAGTAAATGAAATGATCAAGGTAGTTCATTTCAGTTAATCAGTCATGTCTGACTCTTTGTGACCCCATGGACTGGAGCACGCCAGGCCTTCCTGTCCATCACCAACTCCTGGAGCTTGCTCAAACTCATGTCCATTGAGTCAATGATGCCATCCAACCATCTCATCCTCTGTTGTCCCCTTCTCCTCCCACCTTCAATCTTTCCCAGCATCAGGGTCTTTTGTAACGAGTCAGTTCTTCGTGTCAGGTGACCAAAGTATTGGAGTTTCAGCTTCAACATCAGTCCTTCCAATGAATATTCAGGACTGATTTCCCTTAGGATGGACTGGTTGAGTCCCCTTGCAGTCCAAGGGACTCTCAAGAGTCTTCTCCAACACCACAATTCAAAAGCATCAATTCTTCAGCGCTCAGCTTTCTTTATAGTCCAACTCTTACATCCATACGTGACTACTGGAAAAACCATAGCCTTGAACTAGATGGACCTTTGTTGGCAAAGTAATGTCTCTGCTTTTTAATATGCTGTCTAGGTTGGTCATAACTTTCCTTCCAAGGAGCAAGTGTCTTTTAATTTCATGGCTGCAGTCACCATCTGCAGTGATTTTGGAGCCCCCCAAAATAAAGTCTACCACTGTTTCCAAAGTTTTCTCATCTATTTGCCATGAAGTGATGGGACTAGATGCCATGCTCTTAGTTTTCTGAATGTTGAGTTTTAAGCCAGCATTTTCACTCTCCTCTTTCACTTTCATCAAGAGGCTTTTTAATTCCTCTTCACTTTCTGCCATAAGAGTGGTGTCATCTGCATATCTGAGGTTATTGATATTTCTCCCAGCAATCTTGATTCCAGCTTTGCTTCATCCAGACCAGCGTTTCTCATGATGTACCCTGCATATAAATTAAATAAGTGGGGTGACAATATACAGTCTTGACGTACTCCTTTCTCGATTTGGAACCAGTCAGTTGTTCCGTGTCCAGATCTAACTGTTACTTCCTGACCTGCATACAGACTTCTCAAGAGGCAGGTCAGGTGGTCTGGTATTCCCATCTCTTTCATAATTTTCCAGAGTTTGTTGTGGTCCACACAGTCAGTCTTTGGCATAGTCAATAAAGCAGAAGTAGATGTTTAATGAATAATTGAATATATGAATGAAGAGGTAAGAAACTGACTTGTAAGATACCAGATGATTTGGAATTGCTCAAAGACATTGGGAATGGAAGTTAAGGGAATAATGCATTTATTTTTCATCCTTTCTGATCTTTCTTTCCTTCTCTCTTGGTCTTTTCCTGCTTCCTAGCATACCTACCAGGAATTTCAGCAAAGTGGACTGCCTCCCTGAGCATTGCACAGGAGCTCTACATGGGGGTATGTGTCTGAGTCCTGCAGGGGAGGGTGTGTGTGTGTGAGTGAGTTTGTGCACGTGTGTGTGTGTAAGTCAAAATGTCCTCTGAATGACTCAGCCCTGGAGAGTCATATCAACCTCAGTAAATAAGGGCCCCATGACTTTTAAGTGGAGGATCATTTGTGTGTCTGGACAGGGGTGAGGACCTGTGATTTTCAGATGCTGCTGCTGCTGTTGCTAAGTTGCTTCAGTCGTGTCCAGCTCTGTGCGATCCCATAGATGGCAGCCATCCAGGCTCCTCCATCCCTGGGATTCTCCAGGCAAGCATACTGGAGTGGGTTGCCATTTCCTTCTCCAATGCATGCATGCTAGTTTGAGACAAAGTTTACAGATGTAAATTCATCAGAGTCCACACTTGGGTGACTGAAAGGACCACAGGATACAAAGTCATATTAATTTTAGAGGTAGAAAATGTTTAACCAGGAAAGTTTACCATGGACATTACAAAATCAGTGATATTAATGGCATGTAAGGTAGCCTCCTATGTGCATGACTGAGCTCTTTTGGGCTGCTAAAAAGGAAGTAACATTTGATTTTTTATATATCAATTATTTAGGGCAGGTGTCTCTTTAGCAGTGATATACACAGAAAGTTTTATTTTTACTTTTTGTTATAGTGCATTTTAAAACCTACTATTAATATTTCCTTAATTAAAGAACACAAGGGCATCAAAATGATGGCATATTATTTTGACAGTTTGCTATCTTATGAGTAACAAAATTTGAACCTCAATACAAATATACAAGTAAGCATCTTTCCTTAGTTTATGAATATTAATTGAGAAACATACATGAAAAAATATGAGAAAAAATTTAATATATTAAAGTATTTCATTTTGCTATACTTTACTCATAATTATTACCCAAGTAAGGCACTCTTAAGAAATATATTTCATCACCATTTATTAATGTCAATATTTTATTTCCTTACTATCAAGCAGCATCAGGATTAAAGATAATTTCAACAGTTTTGTTGAATTTCACAAATATATGCAATATGTATCCTTTTCCATAGTGACACATATAAATATGATCTCAAATGGTTGCTCAGTTTTTATAATTATAATTAATGAGGAAACTTGGACAGGGTTTGCAGTTATTTAAACTTCTGAATAGGAGAGGGGGAAAACTGGTGAAAAATTTAGAAAACTAAATCAGCCCAGAAGACATAGTGTTTATATATCTGAATTTTAGAAAAAGAGAATAACATAAGGGTGGCAGTTATAAAAGAAAAAAATCAAGAATTTGACTCAATCATGGAGAATATGAAAGTCTTGCCCAGAGATCAGCAAACTTTCTATAAAGGACCAGACAACAAATATTATAGGTTTTATACATCACACTCCATCTCTCTTGCAACTACTCAACTTTATGTTATTAAATTTAGGCAATCTGTAAACAAATGAGCCTGGCTCTATTCCAGTGAAATTTTATTTATGGATATAGGTATTTGAATTCCATGCAGTTTTTACTTGTCATGAAATCATTGTCTTTTTTCTTCCCATTTAAAATGGGTCCTAGAAAGTCAGGGGGCAAGATAAGTTTACGCCATATATTGCCCAAATCTAGCCCACCTCTAATGGCCCACTAATGGTCCAGTACCATGTATAGGAGTACACTGATACTCCAACTCACCTATAGACACATTAGATACTCAGCACAACGGGAGGATATTAAAAGCTACTGGCTGTGTTTATATAAAATAGAATAGAACATCTAAAGATAAACAGCAGAAATGAGCTCAGTAAAAATTTCTATGAATTTCATCATCCAGTAGAAAATTCTTATTAAATTTCCTAATAATTTTTTTTAGCTTTAACATATATTTTTCTAATTTTATTTTATTTTTAAACTTTACATAATTGTATTAGTTTTGCCAAATAATTTTTGTAACAGAATTTTTGTTTCTCCTTTGTTTTTAGAAATTCAAAACAACTTTTCCCCACCTTTCACTGTCTCTCTCTCTCTCTTTCTCTTGTACTTGATGAACTTATTCTAAAATTCATAGGAAAACATAGGACCAAGAATAAGCAATCTAATTTTGACTGACAATAAGGGAACATGCACAATGACAATAACTAAGCATCATTTTTAAGAAATGAGATGATGTACACATAGATAATGGTCAGATCATATATAAAAAGAGAATGCTGACCTCCAACCGGCAACAACTAGCTCTGAAAGCCAATCTGCCAATCATAAGAAATTAAATCGTTACTTTAGCAACCTGTCTAGGAAGCCTTGCTTCCCAGTTGGAACAGTGGTAAAGAATCCACGTGCAATGCAAGAATTGACAGTTGCTCAGTCATGTCCAAATCTTTGCAACCACATGGACTGCAGCACTCCACACCATCCTGTCTGTCAGCAACTCTCAGAGTTTACTCAAACTCATGTCCATTGAGTCGGTGATGCCATCCAACCATCTCATCCTCTGTCATCCCCTTCTCCTCCTGCCTTCAATCTTTCCCAGCATCAGGGTCTTTTCAAATGAGTCACTTCTTTGCATCAGGTGGCCAAAGTATTGGAGTTTCAGCTTCAATATCAGTCCTTCCAATGAATATTCAGGACTGATTTCCTTTAGGATGGACTGATTGGATCACCTTGCAGTCCAAGGGACTCTAGAGTTTTCTCCAACACCATAGTTCAAAAGCATCAATTCTTCAGCACTCAGCTTTCTTCACAGTCCAACTCTCACATACATACAAGACCACTGGAAAAACCATAGCCTTGACTAGTTGGACCTTTGTTGCCAAAGTAATGTCTCTGCTTTTTAATATGCTGTCTAGGTTGGTCATAATTCTTCCAAGGAGTAAGCGTCTTTTACTTTCATGGCTGCAGTCACTATCTGCAGTGTTTTTGGAGGCCAAAAATCACTATACAGGAAACAGGGATCAAGACCATCCCCATAGAAAAGAAATGTAAAAAAGCAAAATGGCTGTCTGAGGAGGATTTACAAATAGCTGTGAAAAGAAAAGAAGCAAAAAGCAAAGGAGAAAAAGAAAGACATGCCCATTTGAATGCAGAGTTCCAAAGAATAGCAAGGAGAGATAAGAAAGACTTCCTCAGTGATCAGTGCAAAGAAATAGAGGAAAACAATAGAATGGGAAAGACAAGAGATATCTTAAAGAAAATTAGAGATACCAATGGAACACTTCATGCAAAAATGGGCAGAAATTGTATGGACCTAGGAAAAGTAGAAGATATTAAGAAGAGGTGGCAAAAATACACGGAAGAACTATACAAAAAAGATCTTCATAGACCCAGATAATCATGATGGTATCACTTACAAGAGCCAGACATTCTGGAATGTGATGTCAAGTGGGCCTTAAGAAGCATCACTATGAACAAAGCTAGTGGAGATGATGGAATTCCTGTTCAGCTATTTCAAATTCTAAAAGACGATGCTGTGAAAGTTCTGCACTCAATATGCCAGCAAATTTGGAAAACTCAGCAGTGGCCACAAGACTGGAAAAGGTCAGTTTTCATTTCAATCCCTAAGAAAGACAATGCCAAAGAATGCTCAAACTACCACAGAATTGCACTCATCTCACATGCTAGTGAAGTAGTGTTCAAAATTCTTCAAGCCAGGCTTCAGCAGAATGTGAACCATGAGCTTCCAGATTTCAAGCTGGCTTTAGAAAAGGAAGAGGAATCAGAGATCAAATTGCCAACATCTGCTGGATCATCAAAAAAGCAAGAGATTTCCAGAAAAATATCTATTTCTGTTCTATTGACTATGCCAAAGTCTTTGACTGTGTGGATCACAATAAACTGTGGAAAATTCTGAAAGAGATGAGTATACCAGACCACCTAACCTGCCTCTTGAGAAACCTGTATGCAGGTGAGGAAGCAACAGTTAGAATTGGACATGGAAAAACAGACTGGTTCCAAATAGGAAAAGGAGTGCATCGAGGCTGTATATTGTCACCATGCTTATTTAACTTATATGCACAGTACATCATGAGAAACGCTGGTCTGGATGAAGCACAAGCTGGAATCAAGATTGCTGGGAGAAATATCAATAACCTCAGATATGCAGATGACACCACCCTTATGGCAGAAAGTGAAGAAGACCTAAAGAGCCTCTTGTTGAAAGTGAAAGAGGAGAGTGAAAAAGTTAGCTTAAAGCTCAACATTCAGAAAACTAAGATCATGGCATCTGGTCCCATCACTTCATGGCAAATAGGTGGGGAAACAGTGGAAACAGTAGCAGATTTTATTTTGGGGGGCTCAAAATCACTGCAGATGGTGAGTTCAGCCATGAAATTAAAAGACGCTTACTCCTTGGAAGAAACTTTATGAGCAACCTAGACAGCATATTAAAAATCAGAGGCATTACTTTGTCAACAAAGGTCCATCTAGTGAAGGCTATGGTTTTTCCAGTAGTCATGTATGGATGTGAGAGTTGGACTGTGAAGAAAGCTGAGTGCCGAAGAATTGATGCTTTTGAACTATGGTGTTGGAGAAGACTCTTGAGAGTCCCTTGGACTGCAAGGAGATCCAACCAATCCATCCTAAAGGAAATCAGTCCTGGGTGTTCATTGGAAGGACTGATGTTGAAACTGAAACTCCAATATTTTGGCTACCTGATGCAAAGAGCTCACTCATTTGAAAAGACCCTGATATTGGAAAAGATTGAAGGCGGGAAGAGAAGGGGACGACAGAGGATGAGATGGTTAGATGGCATCACCGACTCAATGGACATGAGTTTGACTAAACTCTGGGAGTTGGTGATGAACATGGAGGCCTGGCCTTCTGTGGATCATGTGGTCCCAAAGAGTAGGACACGACTGAGCAACTGAAATGAACTGAATATAACAGAGCTCTATGGATGAATATCAGAAGCTCTGCATCAAAATATCAATCTAAAATAAATGAGACTTAAAGGACTATAACTACTGATACCAAAAAATTGCTGATCATGGGAGATTGGGATTTTCAAAAAATGGTCATAAGGAAACTTGTTGGAAATGCTTGATCAGAGTGTCCTGCCAATTCCCAGGAACCAAAATATTAATTGATGCATATTTACTAACTGCAAAGAGTCCTTTGGAATTCCGATAATTCAGAGTTTGTACATTATTTTCTAAATAGTCCACTCATTTCAGGCTCTAGAATCAATCTCTCTTTTCCATTCATTCCATGTTTCATTCCCCACCCCTGTCTCAGCATCACAACCAACAAAGACTTCTAGATTCTCCATATCCTGTTCCATCATTCCTCCAGAAATATATTTTTATTCAACAGTTAGGTGGAAGAAAGTGATAGAAAGAATAGTACATAATGTCTATGAGTATTTATAGATGACTGGTCTGTAGAACACTGTAGCAGGCAATAGAGAGAAGGAAAAAGAGTAACATAGGTAGTAACATTAATAATAGATAACTTTTATTAAGTACTTCATAAATGCAAAATATTTTCTAAGCACTTTGCATAAGTACCATTGTCTAATTCTCACAACAATTCTATAGTTATGAACATTTCCCCATATTATAAATGATAAAATTTCATTATGAAAATAATAAATTGCCTAAATATGTATAGCTAATAAATAATAGAGCTCAAAATTATGACTTGGTGTCTAGCTACAGAGCTTATGCTCATAACCTGTGTTCTAAATATGTGAATCTACTACAAAAGACACTAGTAAAAAGTTGAATTAAGCTAAAGTTAAGTAAAATTAAAAATCAGTGTTTAGTAACACTGGCCACATTTTGAGTATTCCGTAGGCTCATGTGACTGGTGGCTAGCATATTGGACAGCACAGATTTAGAACATTACCTAAAATATAGGGTAAGCATCCTCCCAAACCAGAGCCTGATATTTTCATTGAATCTATGTAGTTTCCATGTGAAAATAAGATCACACAAATACACGAATTCAGAATTGACTGAGTATTGTTCTCTGTTAATGCAGGATTTCTCTGTTAAGTATTCGTCCATGTCATGCTTTTTGGAGCCCCTCACACATGCTGCTGGTGAATCACTGCCCTAAAATTGCCACTATCTAATGGGAGGCACCATTAATTCCCAGGGTGCTAAAGCTTGAGAGTACGTGTGTTAAATCTAGAATGACCTAGAGAAGATGACTGTGTTGTTCTGAGAACCTTTGGCTCTGACTATTAAGCTTTAGTCTCTGGGACACAGGTTCATGCTGGTTCAACATTTTTTATGTGAATTCTCTCTCTGGGGAAGCTCCTCGGTTCCCATGGACCAAGACTCCTGTTGAATCTTTCTCACTAAAACTCATTGGATGTGCATAGACACAACAGTGACCAAAGCTGAGGTGTCTTCTTAGAATCAGGCTTCAGTTCAGTTCAGTTCAGTTCATTTGCTCAGTCATGTCTGACTCTTTGCGACCCCATGAATCACAGCACGCCAGGCCTCCCTGTCCATCACCAACTCCCAGAGTTCACTCAAACTCATGTCCATGATGCCATCCATCTCATCCTCTGTCGTCCCCTTCTCCTCCTGCCCCCAATCCCTCCCAGCATCAGGATCTTTTCCAATGAGTCAACTCTTCGCATCAGGTGCTCAAAGTATTGCAGTTTCAGCTGTGTTCATTCCTTCCAACGAACACCCAGGACTAATCTCCTTTAGGATGGACTGGTTGGATCTCCTTGAAGTCCAAGGGACTCTCAAAAGTCTTCTCCAACACCACAGTTCAAAAGTATCAATTCTTCGGCGCTCAGCTTTCTTCACAGTCCAACTCTCACATCCATACAGAATCAGGTTTACAGTGCTCAAAATGATGCAATTCCATCCAAACCCACTTAAAGAGGCCTAAGTACACTTCATTCTTACCTGGACCATCGTTAAATGAGATTAATCATTACATGTCTTATAGATCTGATAGTCAATACAAATAATTTATACTCCAGTATCACCCACACAATCTTGGGTCTTTCTACATTGTACTTGAGTTTATTAACACCCCCTATTGTCAACCAAATGTCTCTCTTCCTAGAACTTCCTCTACTTTCAGTTTAAGAAAGATTTCAGCACCTGATTTTTTTCTTAGTTCTCCTAAAGGTACTGTTACTGAACTCAGGTTTGGCTGCCTGCTGCTCAAAAGTCAATACTGAAATTGGTAGTAGAGTTAAATTTGCTTTATTCAGAAGGACTGCAACTTGAGGAGAAGTTGGCCTCATACTCAAATCCACCTCCTCACTGCTAATAAGTGAGCAAGACCTTTTTAAAGGGGAATTTCAGGTTAGAGGAGAGTGCTACATGCAGAGTAGCAGAGTGAGCTCTGACAGTCATCTTGAAATTGGTCATGTGGTGGCCTGATTAGTATCATCTTGATTGTTATAAGTACAATTAATCTTCTGTGCCTGGGTTGGTTTGTTTGCATTTCCTTGTGGGCAGTTCACAGAATTGTGTAAGATTGAAGAGTTTATGTCAAAGCCACAGTCTGGTCATCGTGTGGTTAATTTCTTTCCCTGGTGAGAGTTTCAGTTTCTGCAAAGCAGTTCAAAATATACTGCTCAGAATATTATCTAGGGATTTATCTGGTGATGGCTTTGATCCCTGATCAGGGAACTAAGATCCCACTTGTCTCACAGCCTAAAAACCAAAACACATAGAATAAATAATATTGTAACTAATTCAATAAAGACTTTTAAAATGGTCAACATCAAAAAATCTTTAAAAAAAAAAAAAAAAAAGAGTCCAAAAGGCTGTTCCATACATCTCTATCTCTTTTCCTGTCTCACATACAGGGTTATCATTACCTTCTTTCTACGAGACAGCAGAAGAGACACTGGTGTATAGAACAGTCTTTTGGACTCTGTAGGAGAGGGAGAGGGTGGGATGATTTGGGATAATGGCATTGAAACATGTATAATATCATATATGAAACGAGTCGCCAGTCTAGGTTCGATGCACGATACTGGATGCTTGGGGCTGGTCCACTGGGATGACCCAGAAGGATAGTATGGGGAGGGAGGAGGGAGGAGGGTTCAGGATGGGGAACACGTGTATACCTGTGGTGGATTCATGTTGATATATGGCAAAACCAGTACAATATTGTAAAGTTAAAAAATAAAATGAAATAATAAAAAAAAAGAGAGACAGACAAAAAATAAAAAATAAATTCCATATATATGTGTTAGTATACTGTATTGGTGTTTTCTTTCTGGCTTACTTCACTCTGTATAATTGGCTCCAGTTTCATCCACCTCATTAGAACTGATTTAAATGTATTCTTTTTAATGGCTGAGTAATATCCCATTGTGTACATGTACCACAGCTTTCTTATCCATTCATCTCCTGATGGACATCTAGGTTGCTTCCATGTCCCGGCTATTATAAACAGTGCTGCAATGAACACTGAGGTACATGTGCCTCTTTCGATTCTGGTTTCCTCAGTGTGTATGCCCAGCAGTGGGATTGCTGGGTCATATGGCAGTTCCAGTCTTTTGGACTCTGTGGGAGAGGGTGAGCCCAGGATGATATGGGAGAATGGCATTGAAACATGTAAAATATCATATGTGAAACAGATCGCCAGCCCAGGTTTGATATTTGGAAAACTCAGCAGTGGCCACAAGACTGGAAAAGGTGTTTTCATTCCAATCCCAAAGTCAATGCCAAAGAACGCTCAAACTACCACACAATTGCACTCATCTCACATGCTAGTAAAGTAATGCTCAAAATTCTCCAAGCCAGGCTTCAGCAATATGTGAACCGTGAACTTGCAGATGTTCAAGCTGGCTTTAGAAAAGGCAGAGGAACCAGAGATCAAATTGCCAACATCCGCTGGATCATTGAAAAAGCAAGAGAGTTCCAGAAAAACATCTATTTCTGCTTTATTGACTATGCCAAAGCCTTTGACTGTGTGGATCACCATAAACTGTGGAAAGTTCTGAAAGACATGGGAATACCAGACCACCTGACCTGCCTCTTGAGCAACCTATATGCAGGTCAGGATGCAACAGTTAGAACTGGACATGGAACAACAGACTGGTTCCAAATAGGAAAAGGAATACGTCAAGGCTGTCTATTGTCACCCTGCTTATTTAACTTATATGCAGAGTACATCATGAGAAACGCTGGGCTGGATGAAGCACAAGCTGGAATCAAGATTGCCGGGAGAAATATCAATAACCTCAGATATGCAGATGACATATGACATATCTGTCCTTATGGCAGAAAGTGAAGAAGAACTAAAAAGCCTCTTGATGAAAATGGAGAGTGAAAAAGTTGGCTTAAAGCTCAACATTCAGAAAACTAAGATCATGGCATCTGGTCCCATCACTTCACGGGAAATAGATGGGGAAACAGTGGAAACAATGTCAGACTTTATTTTTGGGGCCTTCAAAATCACTGTGGATTGTGATTGCAGCCATGAAATTAAAAGATGCTTGCTCCTTGGAAGGAAAGTTATGACCAACCTAGACAGCATATTCAAAAGCAGAGACATTACTTTGCCAACAAAGGTCTGTCTAGTCAAAGCTATGGTTTTTCCAGTGGTCATGTATGGATGTGAGAGTTGGACTGTGAAGAAAGCTGAGCACTGAAGAATTGATGCTTTTGAACTGTGGTGTTGGAGAAGACTCTTGAGAGTCCCTTGGACTTCAAGGAGATCCAACCAGTTTATTCTGAAGGAGATCAGCCCTGGGATTTCTTTGGAAGGAATGATGCTAAAGCTGAAACTCCAGTACTTTGGCTACCTCATGCAAAGAGTTGACTCATTGGAAAAGACTCTGATGCTGGGAGGGATTGGGGGCAGGAGGAGAAGGGGCGACAGAGGATGACATGGCTGGATGGCATTACCGACTCAATGGACTTGAGTCTGAGTGAACTCCGGGAGTTGGTGATGGACAGGGAGATCTGGCATGCTGCGATTCATGGGGTCGCAAAGAGTCAGACACGACTGAGCGACTGAACTGAACTGAACTGAACTGACAGGGTACTCAGGGCTGGTACACTGGGATGACCCAGAGGGATCGGATAGGGAGGGAAGTGGGAGGGGGGTTCAGCATGGGGAACACATATACACTCATGGCAGATTCAAGTTAATGTATGGCAAAACCAATACAATACTGTAAAGTAAAATTAATTAATTAATTAATTAAAAATAAATTTTAAAAAATGAAAGGACAACCAATGGGAGAATGGAAGAAAACTTTTTTAAAGCATACATGTGATAGAAAGTTAATATCCAAAATGTACAGAGAACTTACACATTTTAATAGCAAAAAAACAAATAATACAATTTAAAAATGAGCAAACATACAGATGGTCAAGAGTTACATTAAAAGATGCTTATCACCATCATAAGGGAAATGGATATTAAAACCACAATGAGATATCACCTCATACGTGTTAGAAAGGCTATCATCAAAAAGAAAATATATAAACGTTGGTGAGGATGTGTAGAAAAGGGAAACTCTGTGCACTGCTTGTATGAATGTTAAGTAATACAGCCACTATGGAAAACAGTATGGATGTTCCTCAAAAAAATGGAAAAAAGAACTACCATGTGATCCAGCCATTCCCTGCTAGGTATTTATCTGAAGAAAATAACACTAACTCCAAAAAATATATACACCTCCATGTTCATTGAAGCATTATTTACAAAAACCAAGATGTGGAAACAACCTAAGTGTCCATCAGTGGATGAAAGGACAAAGAAAATGTCACACAGACACACACACACATTTGAGCACTGGAATATTATTTAGCCATAAGAAATAACTGAAATCTTGCCATTCAGGATGACATGGATGGACCTTAACAGCATCATGCTAAGTGAAATGTTAGATGGAGAAACACTAATACCATATGATCCTACTTATCTATGTGATTAAAAAAAAAAAAAAAAAAAAAAAAACCCCAAGCTCATACACTCAGAGAATGGATTGGTGGTTGCCATAACGGAGGCATGGAGAGTGAGTGAGGTGGGTGAAAGGTACACACTTATAAAATAAAACTTTTGTTACTGTGCAAAAATAAATAAATAAAAATAAATAAAAAAAAGAAAACTATCTATATTCCTTGAGACACAACTAAAGGTCCTTGACTTTGTTTAATGGCTAGATTATCTTATTTTGTCTTGTTTGAATATTTTCCTTTGCTTCTGTATTTTATTTCTCTGATTAAACTTATTCTTTGGTTAAAATTTTTCTACAGATAAGAGGCAGGCAGAGGACATGGTAGATTCTTTCCTGGGAAGGCCCTATAAGATCCCTCTAGGAACCCTGTATTTCCAAAATTCAGTACCCAGTATCCCACTATAGAAAAATACCCCCTGCAGCATTGCCCAGTCCATTCAACTTGGAGGTAGATAGCAGTCAGATTTTGTTGTCCATGATATTTCTTTAAGGAATGTGCAAGAAAGAAGAAGCAGCATCCAAAGAGTAAAAATAATAATAATAAGATAGTGAATCCTTCATATGTATACTGGCATGGCCTGGACAAGTGTGAGAGAGTCCATAGAAACTAAATGCTTGGTAAAAGTATAATTTTCCCCTGGACAGACTGAGTGAATAGGTGACACATCTTGCAGTTATATCACCCATAGCTGACAAGGGTTGACTGGAATCCACAGGACTCATTAAAAGAAGCCAGGGTTCTAGTAGCTGTTTGACAGCAAGTAACTGGGAGAAAAGGAAAAATGCATCTCATAATGAAGACAAGGAAATGCAGTTTGCAAAAGTATCATCAGTGAGAAAACACAGAACATGGGGATGACTTACACTGGAGAGAAAAAAAAATAAAAAGTAATTCACAAGATAAATGTATGAATGAAAGTGCTTTGTGTGAAAGTCCAAGTTCGATGCAGGATACTGGATGCTTGGGGCTGGTGCACTGGGACGACCCAGAGGGATGGTCCGGGGAGGGAGGAGGGAGGGGGGTTCGAGATGGGGAACACGTGTATACCTGTGGCGGATTCATGTTGATGTATGGAAAAACCAATACAATATTGTAAAGTAATTAACCTCCAATTAAAATAAATAAATTTTTAAAATTTTTATTTTATTTTTAATCTTTACAATATTGTATTGGTTTTGCCAAATATTGAAATGAATCCGCCACAGGTATATATTAAAAAAAAGAAAGTGCTTTGTGTCAGACATTCAAGGAATATTTTCTGTTTTCTTTGCCTCATAGTGAAACCATTTCTGGAATATGTAGTTTCTCTTCTCATCTCAAGAAACTGAGATTCAGAAAGACCAAATAATTTTCCCAAGATTCTGCAGCCAATGAGCACTGAAACCAAAATGGGCATCACATTGTCTAAACCTCAGTGTTCATTCCTTCTTTACTGTCCACTGTTGGAACTACTGCAAGTCTATTTGTAGACCAACAGTGGAGTGAATATATCACTTTCATCTCATATCTGATAATAACAACTCGTTTTGTGCACATTTTACAATGGCTTTTAATCTTCTATAGCCATCGATATTCTTGAGAATCCAGAGATGAATTTGTCTCCAGACAAACGGACCTATGTGCTCACATATATACCATACATCACATACAGTTCTTACATGCCCTGAAGCCCATCCCTGAACCATGTGGAAGGCCATAATAACTGTCTCTCTCTCTCTCTCTCTCTTTTTTTAATCTACTTTTACTTTTTCTTCAGCTGTTGCATTAGGTGTATCATCATCCTAAGCTGTGAATACTGAGACTCTGAAATGCTAGATGACATTCAGAAATGCACAATTCTGGCCAAAATGGTAACAGAATTCACTTCTATCTCTTTACATGAAAACACTGTCCTTTCCACTGCTTTTTTATTGCAGTTACTAAGAGCAGTGGTATTTAAATATTTCTAGCTTGGGGAAAATGTGCATGTGGAACATGTAGCGTTTTATAGAAGAGCACAAAATATTGACAAATGAGATGATATCTTATCCTGGATTTACAGATGGATAAATGTCAAGGGTTTAAGAGCAGATATGAAAACATTAAAGTCAAAATATTTCATGTTTTTTTTTTCTATCTGAAAAAGTCATTATTCAGTATTAGAAAGAAAAACCCATCAATGACTTATAAATATTAACCTAGATAACTAATTTATGCACATGGTTTTATCTTGGTTATCCACATTTCCCATGTTCATATTCATTTCTGTACATATTTTTGCTAGAATGTTGAAGAAATCAATACAAAATAATCTAAAAGCATTACAACATTATTTTAGATATAGAAGGCATTCAGTCATCAAGTTGAATGGTTAACATTTATTAGGTACCTACTATACAATAAACATAATGCAGGTGGCTATAAAACATAGCGCGGGTGGCTGCGACAGTGCACATAGTGCAGCTGAGAGGAGCTACCCCACTCTGGAGGCCAGGGGTGGTGGCCGGGAGGAGCAACCCCACGTCCAAGGAGCGGTGGCTGTGTAGGCGCAGGAGGGCCTAGAGGAGCTACTCCACGTTCAAGGTCAGGAGGGGTGGCAGTGAGGAGATACCCTTCATCCAAGGTAAGGAGCAGTGGCTGCACTTTGCTGGAGAAGCTGTGAAGAAATACCCCATGCCCAAGGTAAGAGAAACCCAAGTAAGATGGTAGGTGTTGCAAGAGGGCATCAGAGGGCAGACACACTGAAACCATACTCACAGGAAACTAGTCAATCTAATTACACTGGGACCACAGCCTTGTCTAACTCAATAAAACTAAGCCATGCCCGTGGGGCCACCCAAGACAGGCAGGACCTGGTGGGGAGGGCTGACAGAATGCGGTCCACTGGAGAAGGGAAAGTCAAACCACTTCAGTATTCTTGCCTTGAGAACCCCATGAACAGTATGAAAAGGCAAAATGATAGGATACTGAAAGAGGAACTCCTCAGGTCAGTAGGTGCCCAATATGTTACTGGAAATCAGTGGAGAAATAACTCCAGAAAGAATGAAGGGATGGAGCCAAAGCAAAAACAATACCCAGCTGTGGATATGACTGGTGATAGAAGCAAGGTCCAATGCTGTAAAGAGCAATATTGCATAGGAACCTGGAATATCAGGTCCATGAATCAAGGCAAATTGGAAGTGGTCAAACAGGAGATGGCAAGAGTGAATGTCGACATTCTAAGAATTAGCAAACTAAAATGGACTGGAAAGGGTGAATTTAACTCAGATGACTATTATATCTACTACTGCGGGCAGGAATCCCTTAGAAGAAATGGAGTAGCCATCATGGTTAACAAAAGAGTCTGAAATGCAGTACTTGGATGCAATCTCAAAAACGACAGAATGATCTCTGTTCGTTTTCAAGGCAAATCATTCAATATCACAGTAATCCAAGTCTATGCCCCAACCAGTAACACTGAAGAAGCTGAAGTTGAACGGTTCTATGAAGACCTACAAGATCTTTTAGAACTAACACCCAAAAAAGATGTCCTTTTCATTGTAGGGGACTGGAATGCAAAAGTAGGAAGTCAAGAAACACCTGGAATAACAGACAAATTTGGCCTTGGAATACAGAATGAAGCAGGGCAAAGACTAATAGACTTTTGCCAAGAAAATGCACTGGTCATAGCAAACACCCTCTTCCAACAACACAAGAGAAGACTCTACACATGGACATCACCAGATGGTCAACACCGAAATCAGATTGATTATATTCTTTGCAGCCAAAGATGGAGAAGCTCTATACAGTCAGCAAAAGCAAGACTGGGAGCTGACTGTGCATCAGATCATGAACTCCTTATTGCCAAATTCAGACATAAATTGAATAAAGTAAGAAAACCACTAGACCATTGAGGTATGACCTAAATCAAATCCCTTATGATTATACAGTGGAAGTGAGAAATAGATTTAAGGCCCTAGATCTGATAGATAGAGTGCCTGATGAACTATGGACTGAGGTTCGTGACATTGTACAGGAGACAGGGATCAAGACCATCCCCATGGAAAAGAAATGCAAAAAAGCAAAGTGGCTGTCTGGAGAGGCCTTACAAATACCTGTGAAAAGAAGAGAAGTGAAAAGCAAAGGAGAAAAGGAAAGATATAAGCATCTGAATGCAGAGTTCCAAAGAATAGCAAGAAGAGATAAGAAAGCCTTCCTCAGCGATCAGTGCAAAGAAATAGAGGAAAACAACAGAATGGGAAAGACTAGAGATCTCTTCAAGAAAATTAGAGATACCAAGGGAACATTTCATGTAAAGATGGGCTTGATAAAGGACAGAAATGGTATAGACCTAACAGAAGCAGAAGATATTAAGAAGAGGTGGTAGGAATACACAGAACTGTACAAATAAGATCTTCATGATCAAGATAATCACAATGGTGTGATCACTCACCTAGAGTCAGACATCCTGGAATGTGAAGTCAAGTGGGCCTTAGAAAGCATCAGTACGAACAAAGCTAGTGGAGGTGATGAAATTCCAGTTGAGCTATTTCAAATTCTGAAAGATGATGCTGTGGAAGTCCTGCACTCAATATGCCAGCAAATTTGGAAAACTCAGCAGTGGCCCCAAGGCTGGAAAAGGTCAGTTTTCCTTCCAATCCCAAAGAAAGGCAATGCCAAAGAATGTTCAAACTACCTCACAATTGCGCTCATCTCACACACTAGTAAAGTAAAGCTCAATATTCCCCAAGCCAGGCTTCAGCAGTATGTGAACCATGAACTTCCTGATGTTCAAGCTGGTTTTAGAAAAGGCAGAGGAACCAGAGATCAAATTACCAACATCAGCTGGATCATGAAAAAAGCAAGAGAGTTCCAGAAAACATCTATTTCTGCTTTGTTCACAATGCCAAACCTTTAATTGTGTGGATCACAATAAACTGTGGGAAATTCTTCAAGAGATGGGAATACCAGACCACCTGACCTGCCCCTTGAGAAACCTATATGCGGGTGAGGAAGCAACAGTTAGAACTGGACATGGAATAACAGACTGGTTCTAAATAGGAAAAGTGCCGGGGACCAGCCCCGGCTGATCCAGGGTATTCGAAGCGGGGACGGCGTCGGCGAGGATCAGGAAACAACTGCTTAATTAAACGTTAATTAAGGATATAAAGAGTAATAGAATGAGGATAGCTCAGTGAAGAAATTCAGTGAAGAAAAGAGGCTGAATAATTCAGCCAGAAGGTAAGAGAAAGAACGACATGGTGAGACCAAGTTTCGGTGAACAAGGCCCGCACTTTATTTTCCAAAGTAGTTTTTATACCTTAAGTTATGCATAGAGGATAATGGGGGAAGGGGTAGAGTCCTGCAGTAAGCCAGGCTTTCTTCCTGCAAACTTATCATATGCAAAAGTTTAGGTGATTTGCATCATCTTCTGGCCCGGAGGCCTGTTAACATTTTAAGACCTTTTCTTCAGAAAACTTATTTTTCTCTAAAGGTGATTGGTCAGGAGCCACCCTCCAAAAGCATTAGATAAAGTTGCATTCGTACAGCGCAAAGGTGTGGTGGGCTACAAAAAGAATTAACTCAAGGGTCCCAGGTTACAAACATTAAAGCTACTATTTACACCAATTATATTAACCAATACACTGCCAGGGACACAGCAGGTAAGGGATATGGAAACTTAGCAGCAAACATTGGCCCAACAAGTGAAAATCCCTTCACCAATACAATTTCTAATCAATCTTTTAACCACTCAAAAGAATCTGTGTTTAGACAGTTTAGAACATCTCCTGCCTCTCACAGTTGGGAGGCTCTGAACAATCACATGTGGCCGGAAAAACCTATTCAGGCAGGCTAGAGGATTTCCAAAGGAGTTTGTAGGTTAAACACTGTCACACCCAGGAATTATTAACTGGAGCTGTAAGCTAACTTTTTTCAGAGAGGTAGTGGGGGACAGCCCCCCGTAAAGTCAGAGGTGTAGGTGAAAGCACAAAGCAGAAAGTAGGCAGACTCTGGTTTTGGGGGTAGATTGCTCGAGAATTTCCAGGGAGACTCCTGAGGCTTGATCCCGCCTTTGCGTATGCCGAGCCTCCTTCCTCATGACCTTTGTCATGGGCGGAGTTCCTCACGCTGGCTACCGGCAGTGATAGAATTCCAGTTGAGCTATTCCAGATCCTGAAAAGTGCTGCACTCAATATGCAATATGCACTCAATATGCAATATGCCGGCTCCCGGCAGAAAAGGAGTACGTCAAGGCTGTCTATTGTCACCCTGCTTATTTAACTTCTATACAGAGTACATCATGAGAAACCCTGGGCTGGAAGAAGCACAAGCTGGAATCAAGATTGCCGGGAGAAATATCAATAACCTCAGATATGGAGATGACACCACCCTATGGCAGAAAGTGAAGAGGAATTAAAAAGCCTCTTGATGAAAGTGAAAGAGGAGAGTGAAGAAGTTGGCTTAAAGCTCAACATTCAGAAAATGAAGATCATGGCATCTGGTCCCATCACTTCATGGGAAATAGATGGGAAACAGTGGAAACAGTGTCAGACTATTTTTCTGGGCTCCAAAACCACTGAAAATGGTGATTGAAACCATGAAATTAAAAGACGCTTACTCCTTGGAAGGAAAGTTATGACCAACTTAGATAGCATATTCAAAAGCAGAGACATTACTTTGCCAACAAAGGTCTGTCTAGTCAAAGCTATGTTTTTTCCAGTGGTCATGTATGGATGTGAGAGTTGGACTGTGAAGAAAGCTGAGCAGCGAAGAATTGATGCTTTTGAACTGTGGTGTTAGAGAAGATTCTTGAGAGTCCTTTGGACTGCAAGGAGATCCAACCAGTCCATCCTAAAGGAGATTAGTCCTGGGTGTTCATTGGAAGGACTGATGCTGAGGCTGAAGCTCCTGTACTTTGGCCACTTCATGCGAAGAGTTGACTCATTGGAAAAACTCTGATGCTGGAAGGGATTGGGGGCAGGAGGAGAAGGGGATGACAGAGGATGAGATGGCTGGATGGCATCACCGACTCAATGGACATGAGTTTGGGTAAACTCTGGGAGATGGTTATGAACAGGCTGGCCTGGCATGCTGCAATTCATGGGGTCACCAAGAGTTGGACACGACTAAGTGACTGAACTGAACTGAACTGATACACTAGCCCCATTAGATTCTGGGGATGGAAGAGGTTAAAGTATCTTCATCAGTCTCAAGGGTTTTGTGGTCTTGTTGACATTCTGCAAGAAAGAGATATGGGCATATAGATAAGAAAAAGATATGGTTAGTCTACTTGTTGCTAAGGTGATGATCACTGCTTATAGTGTAAGTGACATTCCCTGCAGGCTAATGTAGGGAGACAAGATGACCAGCTGAAGAAATATTATCCTTGTGGTTAAAGACATAGCACTATGCTGGCATAGAGGAATTCCTGTGGAGAGAATCAGCAACAAAAAACAAAGGACTACATTTAACATTTCTCATCAATTTATCCTACCCGTACTCTAGTTTCTCTTTACATGTGTTACCATCTATGATACAGAGATTATTTCAGTGGAAAATAGTACTCAACACTTGTGGCCACAGAAATACATATGGAGAAAGATCCTGAGCAGTGTCCAGTGTGACTGAGTAATGAGATTCTTCATTCTCCATTCTCTTCATTCCCCTATACTCCTCTTTTACTCTTTGTCTTCCCTACCCTTTCCCTCTTCCTCCTCCTCTTTTCTTCCTTAGTTTCTGCTCTACTCCTTCTCCCATTTCCTTTATAAAGGTAATGCACTCTTTTTAAATTTTATTATCTGATTTTCTTTCAGCCTATTAATTTATTTATTTGGCTGAATCAGGTCTTAGATGCAGCATGCAGGATCTTCATTCTCTCATGCAGGATCTTTTGTTGTGGTGAGTGCATGCCCAGTTGCTCAGTCTTATCCGATTCTGCAACCATGGACTGTAGCCCACCAGGTTCCTCTGTCCATGGGGATTCTCCAGGCAAAAATACTGGAGTGGGTTGCCATGCCCTCCTCCAAGGGATCTTCCCAACCCAGGTATTGAACCCAGGTCTCCCGCATTGGAGGCAGATTCTTTACCATCTGAGCCACCAGGGGAGGCTGGAAAATACAATGAACACCCAAAAATTCTTGCTACTTTTGCTGCTTTTAAAATTACTCATTATATCTTCTCTTTCCCTTTTTTGCCCTTGCTCTCTCCTCCTTTAGTTATGGGTACACCTTTCAAAATTACATTGTAGACATCTTCACACTTCCCACTTCACATTTCACACAAAAATACGTCAACATGTAACTGCTGAGGACAAAGGCGTTCTCCTGAATGATTACAATGTCAGTTAACAAATGAGGTTAACTTTGGTAAATAATATTACCCAATAGACAGTCTGATACCATTTCACCAGTTATTGCAATGACTTGCTCTACAGCAGTCTTTACTGGGGAAGAGGTGTTCAAACTTTGAGAACCTCACCTACTTTTGCTCACCATAGTCCACTAGTCTGGTTTAATGTGCAACTGTCCTAACACGTTTACAAGTTGGCCAATTTTCTTGCAGAGTGTTTCACATTCTGGATTTATCTTATAATTAAATTCTACTTATATTTTTTTTGTTGCTGTGGTATGTGCTTCGTAAACCAGTGCAAATCAGAAAGCACACAACTTCAGTTTGACTCATTATTGATAATGTTAAGATAGTGCCCTTGGATATGATAGAGTAGTATCCATTAGACATCTCCATTGAAGATGTACCTGTTTCTTTCCTAATCATAAACAAAATTTGAGGTGATACTTTGAGCCTCTCTAAAATTATTTGGTCCCCAAATCTTTCACCCAATTTTTTAATATCAGATGATAATCCTTGCTTAAATGAATGATTATAGCAGAGGTGTAAAATGGTGATTATATAATTCCATAATTTCATTTATACTAAGTAGCTAGCATTCTTTGGTAAAGAATTATATTCTGACCATTTGTTCTTTTCTTTACTATCTCTATGGACTCATATTTTTGTTTAATTTTTTATATTTTGTTAAGTTCCTTATCCTTTTAAATTCTTACATTGTCTGAATTTTGGTGACTTGGAACCCTTTTGTGACTCTCTCTCTTTTTTTTTTTTTTCCCATCCATCTACCACATTCTGAGCATCTCTAAGGGTTAGGTACAGCAATATGTTCCAAGGCCACTGTATTATCCCCAACCCACATCTGGAATCACCACTTTCTCCAAAGAAACCTGATAATTTGGGGTGTGTAATTTAAACCAAGATCTGAGAACTAAGTGTACTCATGGACACTGGAATTCCTTCTAGTCTCTTTTCAGTGACTTCCTACTGACCCTTCAAATTCCAATCTTCCTCTAAGTTTGAATCTCTTCCTTCCTCTAGGAGAACACTGTTGTTGTTTAGTCCCTAAGTTGTGTCTTACTCTTTGTGATCCCATGGACTGCAGCACACCAGGCTTCCCTGTTCTTCACTATCTCCAGGAGATTGTGCAAACTCATGTTCACTGAGTCAATGATGCCATCCAACTATCTCATCCTCTGTTGCCCCTTTTCTTGCTGCCCTCAGTCGTTCCCAGTATCAGGGATTTTTTTCCAATGAGTTTGCCCTTCTCATCAGATGGTCAAAATATTGGAGCTTCAGCTTCAGCATCAGTCCTTCCAATAATTCAGGGTCGATTTCCTTTAGATTGGCTGGTTTGATTTCCTTACTGTCCAAGAGACTCTCGAGAGTCTTCTTCAGCATCCACAATTCAAAAGCATCAATTCTTCAGTGCTCAGCATTCTTTAAATCCAACTCTCACATTTGTACATGACTACTGGAAAAAACATAGGTTTGACTAGATGGACTTTTGTCGGCAATGTGATGTCTACTCAGAGTTTTTCTTCCAATGAGCAGGTGTCTTTTAATTTCATGGCTGTAGTCACTGCCTGCAGTGATTTTGGAGGCCAAGAAAAACAAATTTATTGCTGTTTCCACTTTTCTCCATCTATTTGCCATGAAACAATGGACCAGATGCCATGATCTTAGTTTTTTGAATGTTGAGTTTTAAGCCAGCTTTTTAATTCTCCTCTTTTACCTGCATCAAGAGGTTCTTTAGTTCCTCTTCACTTTCTGCCATTAGACTGATATCATCTGCATATCTAAGGTTGTTGATAATTCTCCCTGTAATCTTGATTCCAGTTTGCACTTCATTCAGCCTGTTATTTCACATAATGTACTCTGAATATAAATTAAATAAGCAGGTGACAATATTTATGTACTCTTTTCCCAATTTGGAACCAGTTCATTGCTTCATGTCCAGTTCTAACTGTTGTTTCTTGATCATCATACAGGTTTAACGGGAGACAGGTAAGGTGGTCTGGCATTCCCATCTCTTTAAGAAATTGATCCACACTGTCTAATGCATTAGCATAGTCATTGAAGCAGAAGTAGATGGCTTTCCATAATTTCCTTGCTTTTTCTATGATTCAACAGATGTTGGCAATTTGATCTCTGGTTCCTCTGGCTTTTCTAAATCCAGCTTTTAAATTTGAAGTTCTCAGTTCACATACTGACAAAGCCTAGCCTGAAGAATTTTGAGCATTATGTTGCTAGCATGTGAAATGAGTGCAATTGTACAGTAGTTTGAACATTCTTTGGCATTGCCTTTCTTCAGGATTAGAATTAAAACTGAGCTTTTCCAGTCCTGTGGTCACTACTTAGTTTTCCAAATTTGCTGGTATGTTGAGTGCAGCACTTTAACAGCATAATTTTTTAGGATTTGAAATAGCTCAACTGGAATTCCATCACCTCTACTAGCTTTGTTCATAGTAATGCTTCCTAAAGCCCACTTGACGTCACACTTCAGGATGTCTGCCTCTAGATGAGTGACCACAACATTGTCATTATCCCAGTCATTTAGACCTTTTTTGTACAGTTTGATGTAGCCTTGACACCGCTTTCTAATCTCTTCTGTTTCTGTTAGGTCCTTACCATTCCTGTCCTGTATTGTGCCCATCTTCGCATAAAATGCTCCTTTGATATCTTCAATTTTCTTGAAGAGATTTCTAGTCTTTCCCATTCTATTGTTTTCCTCTATTTCTTTGCTTTGTTCACTTAAGAGGCCTTTCTTATCTCTCCTTGCTATTCTGTCAAACTCTACATTCAATTGGGTGTATCTTTCCCTTTCTGTTTTGCCTTTCACCCCTCTTTTTTCAGCTATTTGTAAGGCCTCCTCAGACACCATTTGCCTTCTTGCATTTCTTGGGGATGATTTTGATCACCATCTCCTGTACAATATTATGAACCTGTGTCCACATTTGTTCAGACACTCTATGCCTTGAATCTATTCATCACCTCCACTCTATATTCATAAGAGATTTGATTTAGGGTCAAACCCAAATGGCCTAGTGGTTTTCCCTACTTTTTTCAATTTAAAACTGATTTTGCAATAAGGAAAGGATGATCTGTTTCACAGTAAGCTCTAGGTCTTGTTCTTGGTGTCTGTATATAGCTTCTCCATCTTCAGCTCCAAATAATATAATTAATCTTGGTATTGACCATCTGGTGATGTCTATGTATAGAGTCATCTCATATTATTGGAAAAGGGTGTTTGCTATGACTAGTGTGTTCTCTTGGCAAAACTCTGTTAGCTTTTGCCCTGCTTCATTTTGTACTCCAAGGTCAAACTTGCCTGTTACTCCAAGTATCTCTTGAGTTCCTTCTTCCAGAACATGGGTGCACTGCAACACGGATCTGTCTATCAGTATCTATCTATCTATGTATCTCATACAATATACAAAAATGAATAAAGAGTTATGATAACCTGACCTCTAATAACATGAAATCTACTAAAGTTTTCTGTGTTTCAGCAGTTATATTGGGTCCTTTGACTATATTCCGCTAATGGTGAATAATAGGAAGACTCTGTTCAAAAATTAACACAGAATGACTCTCTTTGTACTTGTGTCATCATTCAGACACACAATTGCAATTTTTTTCAATATTAGGAATTGCCTTATTGACCACTTTTCATTTGACTTTTTAACAAAATAGTTCAACATCAATACGATTCAGAAGTCAAGGATGTAAAAGTGTATGGTGGGAGAAGTTCATCCCTATTGCCTCCGCTCTACCCTCACTCACCTAGTTGGTGGAACCATTTTAATATTTTATGTCTTATCCTTTTGTGTTTATCTTTGAGAAATAAAAAATTCTCCCTTTCTCTTACCAAATATCTGTATATGTATATGTCTGTGTGCATATGTGTTTGTATCTTTTTAAATTTAATAATGTATACCTAAATTACTATCAGTTAATATAGATATTATTCCTCATTCCTCATTCTTTTAACAGTGCAAATGTATCATAGTTTATTTAACCAATTTCCTACTGATGGGAATTGTTGGTGTTTGTAATATTTTGCTATTTGTCAGATATGTCAGAATGAATAGCCTTGTGCATCTGATGCTTCATATTTCTGAAGGTATATTTTCAAGGTAAATTCCTGGAAAGAGCAGTGCTTGGCAAAAGGATTTTTGAATTTGTGGCATTTTAAAATACTCCCAAATCCTCTTCCTTAGCTTGACTTGACTTTATACCTGCATCAGCACTATAGGAGAATGATGGGTTTCTATACCAAAATCCCCAACAGAGTGTTGTCAAGTCTTTGAGCATTTGCCATTTGATAAGTAAGAGATGGTCTCATGTAGCCATCACTCACATGTGCTTATACGAGTGAAATTGAATGCGTTTTTATATTTAAAGTATTTGTATGTCTTTTCTTGTAAATTGTCTGTTCACATTTTACCCACACTTTTTCCTACAATATTTTGATCTGTTTTCATTGTTGTTGTCCTTTTAACAGTCCTTTATATATCTTCCTCTTGAGAAATTTGTATACAGGTCAAGAAGCAACAGTTAGAACTGGACATAGAACAACAGACTGGTTGCAAATACGAAAAGGAGTACGTCAAGGCTGTATATTGTCACCCTGCTTATTTAACTTATATGCAGAGTACATCATGAGAAACGCTGGGCTGGAAGAAGCACAAGCTGGAATCAAGATTGCCGGGAGAAATATCAATAACCTCAGATATGCAGATGACACCACCCTTATGGCAGAAAGTGAAGAGGAACTCAAAAGCCTCTTGATGAAAGTGAAAGTGGAGAGTGAAAAAGTTGGCTTAAAGCTCAACATTTAGAAAATGAAGATCATGGCATCTGGTCCCATTACTTCATGGGAAATAGATGGGGAAACAGTGGAAACAGTGTTAGACTTTATTTTTCTGGACTCCAAAATCACTGCAGATGGTGACTGCAGCCATGAAATTAAAAGACGCTTACTCCTTGGAAGGAAAGTTATGACCAACTTAGATAGCATATTCAAAAGCAGAGACATTACTTTGCCAACAAAGGTTCGTCTAGTCAAGGCTATGGTTTTTCCAGTGGTCATGTATGGATGTGAGAGTTGGACTGTGATGAAAGCTGAGCACTGAAGAATTGATGCTTTTGAACTGTGGTGTGGGAGAAGACTCTTGAGAGCCCCTTGGACTGCAAGGAGATCCAACCAGTCCATTCTGAAGGAGATCAGCCCTGGGTGTTCTTTGGAAGGAATGATGCTAAAGCTGAAACTCCAGTACTTTGGCCACCTCATGCGAAGAGTTGACTCATTGGAAAAGACTCTGATGCTGGGAGGGATTGGGGGCAGGTGGAGAAGGGGACGACAGAGTATAAGATGGCTGGATGGCATCACCTACTCAATGGACGTGAGTCTCAGTGAACTCCGGGAGTTGGTGATAGACAGGGAGGCCTGGCGTGCTGCGATTCATAGGGTCGCAAAGAGTCAGACATGACTGAGCAACTGAACTGAACTGAACTGATGTATTTGGTGCTGGCTTTTCATATTTAGTGTAAGTTGAAAAAAAAAGAATTTCCCCCATATGCCATTTTTCTTTTTGACTTTGTTTATGTTTATACATACACACAGAAACTTTTCTACATAGCCAAATGTGTCAAATTGTTAAAGCTATTTCATAGAAATTCCAGACCATTTATAACATGCAAGTAATCTAAATGGATCTCTAAATTTGAGACATTCAGCTTGTACTTTAAGACAGCAGAAACATACATTCAGGTAAGTGGATGGGTGCTTAGAGCAAATGTCCCTCCTGTGCTTAAGAATGGGAAGGATGAACAAGCTTGTGCAAATGAGATTTTTAGTATGTTAGACCAGTGTTAACCAAAGGTAGCAGCACTCTGTGCATAGTAAGAGTTTGTAAATGATAGTAATGTAAATTAGATCATTAAGATGGAAGACAGATCTTGTGTACATCTTAAAATCAAGGACCCAGGCATTCATCTTTGTAGTGCCTACAAGTCTAGCAGCTGGAAAATGCTCCACAAATATTTTCAGAAGCCAATGAATTAGATCTAAAATGCAGCAATAACGAACGATCACAACAATGGAGTAAAAATATTAACAGTACTAATTTAGATATATCCTTGTGCATGCTCTTTTAAGTAATTCTGTTTTCTCGAATGTTCAATACAAATTTCACTGAAAAAAAAATCAATCACTGTGTTAATTCAGACTGGCCATGCAGGCAACATGGCTTTGTTCTGTTAACAGTAAAGTATCTCTCAAATGGATCAGGGCATGGGAATCAGAGAATGTCATTGTTTTTCTTTATTCATACAGCACTGAACATGTTAGATACCTACAAGGGACTGTTTCTGCATTCTTATGGGTTAATAACAAATCATCTGATCTCTAGAGAAATAACTAGTCACATCCATTTTGATCTTGCTTATATCCTCCTTGCCATTCTCTGAAAGATCAGGCTGACTTTCTGAAGACAAATAATAGACAGGCCCACTCCTGGGGAACATAGCATCTTATTCTCAAATGCTCACAGGGGAGCCTTTCACAGGAATCTTTTTTTTTTCCCCTCTAAAACCCAGTGTTTGGTTTTTTAAATAATGAGAGGCTGAACTTTTGTTCAGTTGTTGTTGAGTTTCCTTTTGGTAAAATGCATGCATTCTTGAATAGCTGGACCTAAGATATTTCAAGATATAATCAGCACAAATACAAATATATGCCAGCCCAGATCATAAGCTGGAGAAGAACAGGCAACATCTCCCTGCCAGACCATTGCTTTTGCTCCTTCACTGGATAGTTTCTTCCTAATAGACTCCTGGGCCCAGCTACTTCTTATGTCCTCTCAACATGCATCACAGAGAATAAATATATGATTACCCAGTTCTGACAGCCCCAACAAAGCACATCAGGTGATTCTTTGTTCCTTTGAGAGTATTGAAGAGGAAGCCCTATGTGCATGACTCAAAATGCCACTCTAGAGTAAAAGGAAAAAGGGATAAAAAAAAGAAAGTTGTTAGCAAGTCTTGTCAATACAATGTCCACATCTATAAACCCTAACCTTAGCAGATCAGATTCCATCTCACTGGACCATACTATTCAGGCATTAAAATGGAAGGAAAGAGAACAGAGGACATTCATCTTTTTAGAAGTACACTTCCTCTATTAGCATAGACTATGTTGTTAGAGAAACAACTCTCATTATGTTGTTGTTGTTGTTGTTTTTCCCCACAAAGAAGTAGAGATTCAAGCACAGTTGCACTGAAAAGGAGCTGATTGATTTGATATCTGTTATTTTCATGATTGTTACACTGTTTTATTCTGTCCTATATCCCTGACTTGCTTCCAAGTTGATGCCCATAAATGTTTACTAAGAGGATTTCTTGCCATAAGTCTTAGACCTGCAGCATCAGCAACAATAGAATTCAGATTCCTGGGCCCCACATCAGATATGCTGAATCAGATATCATAAGTAGATTTTTTGATGATGGCCATTTTGACTGGTATGAAGTGATATCTCAGATTGCAAGTTTGGGATTGATATGTACACACTGCTGTATATATGCAGAAATTGATGTGTTAAATCTCCAAAATATACAAAACAAACAAACAACCCAGTAAAAAAAAATGGGTGGACATAGAGATGGCCAAAAAGGACTAATTAATAGAGAAATGCAAGTCAAATCTACCTCACATCGTTCAGAACAGCCATAATCAAAAATATCTACAAACAAAAAATTCTGGAGAGGGTGTGGAGAAAAAAGAACACTTTTACACTTTTGGTGGGAATATAAACTGATAAAACCACTATAGAGAACAAGATGGAAGTTCCTTAAAAAACTAAAGACAGAATTACCATATGGCTTAGCAATCCCACTCCTGGGCATATGTCTCAAGAAAATTATGATTCAAAAAGATACATGCACCCCAGTGTTCATTGCAGCACTATTTACAATAGCCAGAACATGGAAGCAAGCTAAATGTCCATCAACAAAGGAATGGATAAAGAAGAGGTGGTGCATATATACTATGGAATATTACCTAGCCATAAAAAACAACAACAAAATAATGCCATTTTGCAACATGGACCTAGAAATCATCATATTGAGTAAAGTAAGTCAGACACAGAAAGACAAATATCATATGATATTACTTATATGTGGAATCTAAGACAAACAAATTATTTACAAAATAGAAGAAACATCACAGATGTAGAAACAAACTTGTGGTTACCAGGGGATAATCGTGGGGAGGGATGAATTGGGAAATTGGGATTGACATATATGTACTGATGCTGTTGCTGCTGCTTAGTCACTCAGTCATATCCGACTCTGTGATTCCATGGACTGTAACCTACCAGGCTCTTCTGTCCATGGAATTCCCTAGGCAAAAGTACTAAAGTGGGTTACCATGCCTTCCTCTGGGGAATTTTCCCAATCCAGGGATAGAACGCAGGTCTCCTGTATTGCAGGCAGATTCTTTATCACTGAGCCACCAGGGAAGCCCCATATGCACACTATTATATGTTAATATTAATATTAAATAGGTGACTAATAATGACCTACTGATTAGCACAGGGAACTCTACTCAATATTCTGTAATGGCCTATATGGGAAAATAATTTTTAAAAAAGAGTAAATGCATAACTGATTAATTTTGTTGTACGCTTGAAACTAATAGAACACTGTAAATCAACTCTATTACAACAAAAATTTAAAAAGATAGATAACCAACAAAGAGTTACTGTATAGCACAGGAATTCTGCTCAATATCCTGTACTAACCTAAATGAGAAAATAATTTGAAAAAGAATAGATACTTGTATATACATAGCATAATCACTTTTCTATATACCTGAAACAAACACAAGATTGTTAATAAACTACATCCCAATATAAAATTTTTAAAAAAGAAATTCTAAGTGAAGCCCAGAAATCTGTGTTTTAACAGGTCCCAGATGATGTTGGGGGCTTCCCAGGTGTCACTAGTAGTAAAGAACACACCTCTCAATGCAGGAGATGTAGGAGACAAGGATTCTATCCCTGGATCCAGAAGATCCTCTGGAGAAGGGCATGGCAACCTACTCCAGTATTCTTGCCTGGAGAATCCCATGGACAGAGGAGCCTGGTAGGCTCCAGGCCATAGGGTTACATAGAGTCGAACACAATTGAAGTGACTTAGCATACACATACCAGGTGATGTTGATGGATGCTCAGGTGTGAGAGCACATGTTTACTAAAAGAAAAAAAATATAAGGAGGAAATAGAGTGGGTAGATGCTGGTCAAATTAGGTTTTTGAAGTGATAAGTTTGTACTCCTTTCAGGCACCAGCTCTTTAGGAAGCAATCCCTCTGTCTGCTACCAGCTTACCAGCTAGGTTAGTTGTTCCTGATTATCCAGTTGCAGCACTGCCTTAACCCAGGCACTACTGATTCTTTCTTTACGTACTCTGACTTCCATTAACAGGTCATCTTGACAATTCTATTAATTTCTGTAGTCTCAATGATAGCACAGTTCACAGAGCACAGTGGGAACAGGTGTTTGTTGTACAAATAAGTCTACACAGTGTTCCTTTGCAAATATGAATGTCTACAGTCATATCCCCTATTTTTGGTGAAGAAGTACATCAGTGAATGAGAAAGGCAGAAAAAGGAGTGTCCTTTAGAATGATTACATAAAAAATAAGAATATTCCAATATATATTTTCTAGATATTACAATTGAATTTTATTTATTTTTATTTTGAATATTTATTTATTGAATTTTATTTTTTCAATTCTTTAATTTTGTAATTGAAGTATAGTTGATTTACAATATCATGTTAGTTTCAGGAGTATAGTACAGTGATTCAGTTATACATATATCTTTGAAATGTGCTCTCTTTTCTAATGGTCATGTATGAAATACATAGAATCATGGAGACAGATTCTTCCTTTACATATGTGGAATAACACAAAAGCTTTGTTGATAAATAAGTGTTGACAAATAATATACACTGTATTGGTTTGATGGGAATACCATAACAACATACCACAAAGAAGGAAACTTAAAAATTTCATGTATTGTCTCACAGTTTTGGAAGCTACAAGCCTGACATCAGGTGCTGTAAGAGTCGGTTCCATCTGAGCCTATGAAGAAGGGATCTGATACAGGTCTCTCTCCTTGTCTTGCAGGCATTTGTTTTCATGTTCACATGGCATTCTCCCTGAATGCCTGCCTTCAAATTTCCCATTTTTAACACACCACTGGTTATATTATTGAACTCAAATTCTGTTGTTCACCACTCAAAAGCCAATAAGTTGAGAGGAAAATATTAGTAGAAAGGAAATATGCTTTAATCAGAAAAGCCAGCAGCCTAGGGAGAAGGTGGACTCATGTCCAGAGACTAACTCTGAAGATGCTGCTTGGCCAGGACAGTTTTTAAATGGGAAAAAAGGGAAGAATCTCAGTGAATCATAGACACAGGAGGTTTGATTCTGTATCCTTCTCCAGTGTGTGCAGACTGACTGATTCGTCAGATGTTATCTTGCTGAGTGACCTACCTGTAGGATTCATTGTGTGTTTGTGTGAGGGATGTGTGTGTGGAGGGGGTGGGGGGCGGTGGAGAGGATTGGGGGTAGAAAGCTATGCATTTTTTTGACTGCTTCATTCTTACTTCTTTTTATCTAGGAAAAGAATCAACAGGTTAGACAAGGCATAGTGTGCATTCAGGAGTACATGAGTCAGGAGTTAGGTTAAATTGTCTTGTGATCTCATTCCTATAATCAAGCTCTTTTAAGCTTATAGGGGAACAGAAATGAACAAACAGAGAAAGGGAAAAAGAGATGTTTTCAGTTGTTTTTTATTAGGGCCCCCCAATAGCTTTGTTTCAACTTGATTAACCTCTACAAAGATCCTATCTCCAAATAAGATCACATTCTGAGGTACTGAGGATTAAGACCTTGACATATGAATTTTAGAGGGACACAGTTCAACTGATAACATATCCCAGCTGTTCTCATGCTCTTGAAGTATACATGGCCTGAGAAGAAGCAAGTAACAAGACTGAGAGTCTGGTGGGGTTCCTATGACAATTAAATGTTTAATGACAATGTCTGGCTCCAGAATAGCCTTAGCTGCTGTTACTTTGCTTGTTCTGGCTGTCCCTACTGGACCTGATGCTATGCCACTTCACTCAGCTTAAAATTCACTTCTTATTCACAGTTTATAATTTCTAAAATGCATCTTACATTACAATGAGATGCTCATTATGATGAAGTATTTATTTTTCCTTTGGAAAACTTACTACAGTTTCAAGGGTGCATCTCAAAATCATCATTTTAGAATCAGTTGCCATAAGTCTTGCCATTCAATGAGAACTTATTAAGCATTAGATTGTAGATACGACTTCATAAATCTTAAATCAGTTCTATAAGGTTTACGTATCTCCAATTTGTAGATAGGAGCAAGGATCTGCAGGCATTATAAACTCTCTGAAGGTTACTCACAATCAGATGGCAAAGCTGAGATCTGCAACCAGGTTTGTTGAATGCCTTGGGCCCTTCCACTATATACAGTTCTAATAAGGTAGAAGTGTTTGTCTTGGTTTGTTTTTTTGTTTGTTGCATTGTGCTTATTGTGTTCTGTGAAAGTCTGTGACAGAGCCCAGCTTCGTTCAATATATGGGCAAGCCTATTTCATCTAGTCAAGGCTATGGTTTTTCCTGTGGTCATGTATGGATGTGAGAGTTGGACTGTGAAGAAGGCTGAGCGCCGAAGAATTGATGCTTTTGAACTGTGGTGTTGGAGAAGACTCTTGAGAGTCCCTTGGACTGCAACTCCTTGCAGGAGATAAGCCCTGGGATTTCTTTGGAAGGAATGATGCTAAAGCTGAAACTCCAGTACTTTGGCCACCTCATGTGAAGAATTGACTCATTGGAAAAGACTCTGATGCTGGGAGGGATTGGGGGCAAGAGGAGAAGGGGACGACAGAGGATGAGATGGCTGGATGACATCACTGACTTGATGGACATGAGTCTGAGTGAACTCCGGAGGTTGGTGATGGATAGGGAGAACTGGTGTGCTGCGTTTCATGGGGTTGCAAAGAGTCGGACATGACTGAGCGACTGATCTGATCTGATCTGATTTGCCTCCAAAGTCCTTTTGGTCAGAGAAGCATCTGGTGTCCTGCAGAATTTATATTTATTCCTCAGATCACATAATTATCAATTTACTCTCTTCATTGTGTTTATTATATAGTACATAATGCTGTCATAATGAATAAGGTTGTCCTCATTAATTATTCTTGCATTTATACATTTTTCCCTAGTGAAACTAGAAATCTCTTACAATCAGGAATTGTGCCCTGCATTTTCTGCACCCATGGTGTCTTATGGGGCTTCTTGGGTGATGCTAGTTGTAAAGAATCCACCTGCTCATACAGCAGACACAAGAGACCTGGGTTAGGTAGATCCCTTGGAGAATAAAAGGGTAACCCACTCCAATATTCTTACCTGGAGAAATCCCATGGGCAAAGGAGCATGGCAGGCTGTAGTTCATGGGATTGCAAAGAGTCAGACATTACTGAGCACTTAGAAGGAGCAGCATGGTGTCTTATGAAACACAGAGAAAACAAAAATTGAAAACAAAAGCAACATATAGGTACTTAATAAACATTCATTTTCTATGCCAAGGTTTAAAAAGCCTTCTGAGATAGTGTAAACCTGATAGGTAAACCTGATAACACCCTAATATGCTAGTGTAATATACTCTGTGTAACATGCATATAGATGAATAAAGATCATCTGAAAAATGTTCTCTGCTTTTATTAGGTTACTCAGAGGTGGCAAAACCTGTTCAAGTGCTGCCACTCCTTATCCATATCACCTAAAGCAGACATTAATAGTTGATCTTGGAGTTTTTTTAATGCCAGGCTCAGATGCAGATTCTGACAGTTTTGCAATACAACACTGTAGGAAATCACCATCAATCTATTTGAGATGATGTATAAAATGAAGCCAATTTGACATCTTGTCTCACCTGTGTGTTTGTTTGTTTTATTTTTATTGCAGGATAATTGCTTTACAATGTTGTGTTAGTTTCTGTAGTACAGTGAAGTGGATTAGTTCTATTTCCATAGATCCTCTCCTCTTGAACCTGCCTCCCAACCCCCTCTAGGTCATCACAGAGCATGGAGCTGAGCTCCCTGTGCTATACCTCAGTTTCTTACTAGCTATGTATTTTAACACATGGTAGTGTAGAGAAGGCAACGGCACCCCACTCCAGTACTCTTGCCTGGAGAATCCCATGGACGGAGGAGCCTGGTGGGCTGTAGTCTATGGGGTCGCTAAGAATCGGACATGACTTAAGCAACTTAGCAGCAGCAGCAGTGTGTATATGACAATCCTACACTCTCATTTCATAAATCAGAAAGAGGAAAACAAATATCATATATTATTGCATATGTGTGGAATCTAGATTGCTGGTACACGTAAGCCTGTTTGCAGGGCAGGAATAGAGAGGCAGATGTACCTGTTGTTTGGATAGCAGAAAATGCAGAGCATTTAGGAAGAAGAATCATTGAACTAGAACGTGGTCAGCAGATATTTGTGACCTGGGAGTCTCCCAAATAACCACAATTTAAACATCCTATTAATTCAGCTCCAGGAAGCTTAACCCTGATTTTAAAATTACACCTGTGTGACACCATGGATGGATCTGGAAGGTAAAAGGTCAGAGAATGACAATTATTATATGATTTCACTCACATGTGGGATATTTTTAAAATAAACAAATAAGTAAAACAAGGTAAAAGTAAACAGATACAGGGAGCAGATTGGTGGTTATCAAAAGAAAGGAAAGTAGGGCAAGGGTAAATGGGTAAAGGGGGTTCATAGTGCAGTGACGGATAGAGACTAGGCTTTTGGTGGTAAGCCTGCTGCAGTATAGGTAGAAGCCAACAGTGATGTTGTACAGATAAAAACTTATACCATTTTATAAGTCAACATTACCTCAATTAAAAAACAAACTTGGATATGCCATATATTCAGTTTGAGTTAGTCCAATGAGCAAATATTACTGTTAAAATATTAAAGTTCTATATACCCATTAGGACTGGACATGGAACAACAGACTGGTTCCAAATCAGGAAAGGAGTACATCAAAGCTGTATATTGTCACCTTGCTTATTTTACTGACATGCAGAGTACATCATGAGAAATGATGGACTGGATGAAGCACAAGCTGGAATCAAGATTGCCGGGAGAAATATCAGTAACCTCAGATATGCAGATGACACCAGCCTTATGGCAGAAAGCCAAGAACTAAAGAGCCTCTTGAAGACAGTAAAAGAGGAGAGTGAAAAAGTTAGCTTAAAGCTCAACATTCAGAAAACAAAGATAGTGACATCCGGTCCCATCAGTTCAAGGCAAATAGATGAGGGAACAATAGAAACAGTGACAGACTTTATTTTGGGGGGCTCCAAAATCACTGCAGATGGTGACTGCAGCCATGAAATTAAAAAAAAAAAAAAAAAAACACTTGCTGCTTGGAAGAAAAGTTATGACCAACCTAGACAGCATACTAAAAAGCAGAGACATTAATTTGCCAACAAAGGTCCGTCTAGTCAAAGCTATGGTTTCTCCAGTAGTCATGTATGGATGTGAAAGTTGGACTATAAAGAAAGCTGAGTGCTGAAGAATTGATGCTTTTGAACTGTGGTGTTGGAGAAAACTCTTGAGAGTCCCTTGGACTGCAAGGAGATCCAACCAGTCCATCCTAAAGGAAATCAGTCCTGAATATTCTCTGGAAGGACTGATGCCAAAGCTGAAACTCCAATACTTTGGCTACCTGATGCGAAGAACTGACTCACTTGAAAAGACCCTGATGATGGGAAAGATTGAAGGCAGGGGGAGAAGGGGACAGCAGAGGATGCGATGGTTGGATGGCATCACCGACTCAATGTACGTGAGTTTGTGTAAACTCCAGGAGTTGGTGATGGACAGGGAGGCCTGGCATGCTACAGTCCATGGGGTCACAAAGAGTTGGACACGACTGAGCGACTGAACTGAACTGAATATACCTATTAAGGATTCATGATTATCTCTACTTGTGCTTTCTACATTGTTATCAAATAAAATAAAATTATATTGTAAATTTATAATAAAAATAAATTAACAAATAAATATTACAGTAGTGCTGAAAGAGGGAAAAATTGGTTCAGAAGTTACCCAAGACAAACTTGGTCTGTGACACTCTGCTCTTCAGGAGTCCATCCTTCTATAAACTATTCAGGCTCAGACTCTTCCCCAAGTCTCTTAAGTTTCCCAATTTAATCATAATTCCCAAGGAAGGGGTCCAGATATTGGTCTTTTTAAGATAGCTCCCCAGGTGATTTCAAATGTTTAAAGTCAAAATATTATATATTTTGTACTAACTATGTTGTTGTTTAGTAGCTAAGTTGTGTCCAACTTGTTGTGACACTGTAGACTATATATAGCCTGCCAGGCTCCTCTGTCAGTATGGGATTTCCCAAGTAAGAATACTAGAGTGGGTTGCCATTTCCTTCTCCAGAGGATCTTCCTGACCCAGGGATATAACCCATGTCTCTTGCATTGGCAGGTGGATTCTTTATCTCTAAGCCACAAGAGAAGCCCTTATAATAACTCTAAATTGAGTATGACTTTTAAAAATTGTGAATCACTATATTGTATACCTGTAACATATATAATATTGTATATCAACTATAATTCAATAAAAAACTCAAGGAAGAAAAGAATAGCAAGTTCAAAAAAAACCCAAACACAGAATTCTATGACAAAAAATTACATCTGCTTTTACAAAGTAAATTTATAAACATTTTCAGACACATAACCAACCCTTTTTGCTACCTCTGTGAAAGGATAATAATTTAAATTAAAGGGACAAAAAATGTTTATTTTGCTCTTGTTATTGTTGTTCAATTGCTAAAACATGTCCAACTCTTTGCAACCTCATGGACTGCAGCACATAAGATCCCTTAGAAGAAATGGAGTAGCCCATCATAGTCAACAAAAGAGTCCAAAATGTAGTACTTTGTTCAGTCAGTCACTCAGTCATGTCTGACTCATTGTGACCCCATGAACCACAGCATGTCAGGCCTCCCTGTCCACCACCAACTCCCGGAGTTCACCCAAACCCATGTACATTGAGTCGGTGATGCCATCCAACCATCTCATCCTCTCTTGTCCCCTTCTCCTTCTGCCCTCAATCTTTCCCAGCATCAGGGTCTTCTCAAAAGAGTCAGCTCGTTGCATCAGGTGGCAAAAGTATTGGAATTTCAGCTTCAGCATCAGTCCTTCCAATAAACACCAGGACTGATCTCCTTTAGGATGGACTGGTTGGATATCCTTGCAGTCCAAGGGACTCTCAGGAGTCTTCTCCAACACCACAGTTAAAAGGATCAATTCTTTGGCGCTCAGCTTTCTTCATAGTCCAACTCTCACATCCATATATGACCACTAGAAAAAACATAACCTTGACTAGACCCAACTTTGTGGGCAAAGTAATGTCTCTGCTTTTTAATATGCTGTCTAGGTTGTACTTGTTGCCATCTCTAAAACATCAGAATGATCTTGGTTCATTCCAAAGCAAACCATTCAACATCATAGTAATCCAAGTCCATGCACCAGACACTGATGCTGAAGAAGCTGAAGTTGACTGGTTTTATGAATAAACATTTATTTAATGTTTATTGGATTTGACTGAATTACCGTGTTCCATCCAATATGGTAGCCTCCAATCTCATGTAGCTACAGAGCACTTAAAATACATAAACATATTATGAGCTGAAAGTGTACAATACATATCATATCTTAAAGACCTTATACAAAAAAGTAAAATACCTCAGTAATAATTTCTACATATTGGTTACATGTTGAGGTGGTAATATTATGTATAAATATAGATAGATAGATTTTAAATTATACTTAAAATGTAAAAAGTGGAGATCCAATATAGGAGGGTGTTTGCTGATAATAATACCACTAAAGAAGATGCCTCTAGGAGTATTTAAAGAAAGGCTATTAGCAAAGAGAAGTCCACAGCAAACACTCACAAATGTATATATAATAGTGAGAAAGGCCATAGTATCTTGTGACAATCCTTGGGTTGCCCACATGGATGGACTCCCAGATTTCACTTCCTCACACCTTGACTACCTTGAATCTGTTGGATAGGAACACATCATCACACATGGTAATGACTTTTAGAATCACAGGATTTGTGAAATTTCTGGTATTTCATAGGTATTTCCACACAGCATTTGGCCATTTTTTTTTCTGTCCTATTAGAAAGTATTTGCCTAGAGAAAAAAATAATTATTTGTTTCACATTCACAAATTACCTAAAGGAACTTCCTTCAAAATAAGTGCTTCTTTTTGTTTGATGATATTTAGTTTCAATGAAGCTTTAATTCTTTTTTTTTTTTTTTCCCTTGAGAAAAGAATATCTTGAAGCCTTCAAGGAGAATAACTTTCAGAGAATTGTAGGGGGTATTTTTCTCCCTGGTGCAACGAAAGCTGCTATTGTTGTGCTGTGTTTTATTAAATAAAAGAAACTATTTCTAAAGTTTGTTTATCTCATCACCTCTGATACTCTTTATTACAGTGATAGATTTTCTCAGCAGCAGCTTCATCACATGTGAAGTAAAGTGGTCAGAAAACCACTAACAGAAAGCAACAGAAACTTGTGTCATAGGAATAGAAGTGCAATGTCCAGTTATGCACCCCTCCTGACTTATTCTGGCCATAGCACTACTACTCCACTACAAAAGCCTTCTTAAAAGAGACTAAACCCATCTCCTATTCCACAACATCATCATCTCAGTTCAGTTCAGTAGCTCAGTCATATCCAACTCTTTGTGACCCCATGGACTGCAGCATGCCAAGCTTCCCTGTCCATCACCAACTCCTGGAGTTTACTCAAACTCATGTCCATTGAGTCGGTGATGCCATTCAACCATCTCATCCTCTGCCATCCCCTTCTCCTCCTACTTTCAATTGTTCCCAGCATCACGGTATTTTCAAATGAGTCAGTTCTTCACATCAGGTGGCCAAAGTATTGGAGTTTCAGCTTCAGTATCAGTCCTTCCAGAGAATATTCAGGACTGATTTCCTTTAGGATGGACTGGTTAGCTCTCCTTACTGTCCAAGGGACTCTCAAGAGTCTTCTCCAACACCACAGTTCAAAAGCATTAATTCTTCAGCATTCAGCTTTCATTATAGTCCAAATCTCACATTCATACATGACTACTGGAAAAACCATAGCTTTGACTAGATGACCTTATTTGGCAAAATAATGTACTTACTTTTTAATATGCTCTCTAGTTTGGTCATAACTTTTCTTCCAAGGAGTAAGCATCTTTTAATTTCGTGGTTGCAGTCACCATCTGTAGTGATTTGGGAACCCAAAAAAATAAATAAATAAATCAAACCTGTCAGTGTTTCCACTGTTTCCCCATGTATTTGCCATGAAATGATGGGAACAGATGTCATGATCTTAGTTTTCTGAATGTTGAGTTTTAACCAACTTTTTCACTGTCCTCTTTCACTTTCATCAAGAGGCTCTTTAGTTCTTTGCTTTCTGCCATAAGTGTGGTGTTATCAGGATATCTGAGGTTATTGATATTTCTCCGAGCAATCTTGTTTCCAGCTTGTGCTTCATCCAGCTTGGCATTTCTCATGATGTACTCTGCGTATAAGTGAAACAAGCAGGGTGACAATATATAGCCTTGACGTACTCTCTTCCCAGTTTGGAGCCAGTCTGTTGTTCCATGTCCAGTTCTAACTGTTGCTTCTTGACCTGCATACAGATTTCTCAGGAGGCAGGAAAGGTGGTCAGGTATTCCCATCTCTTTAAGAATTTTCCACAATCTGTTGTCATCACACAGTCAAAGGTTTTGGTACAGTCAATAGCAGAAATAGATGTTTTTCTGGAAATCTTGCTTTTTTGATGATCCACCGGATGGTGGCAATTTGATCTCTGGTTCCTCTGCCTTTTCTAAATCCAGCTTGAACACCTAGAAGTTCACAGTTCACATACTGTTGAAGCCTGGCTTCGAGAATTTTGAGTATTTCTTTGCTAGTATGTGAGATGAGTGCAATTGTGCAGTATTTTGAGTACTCTGACATTGAGTTTCTTTTGGATTGGGATGAAAACTGAACTTTTCCAGTCCTGTGGCCACTGCTTAGATTTCCAAATTTGCTGGCATAGTCATTGCAGGACTTTCACAGTATCATTTTTTTAGGATTTGAAACAGCTCAACTGGAATTCCATCACCTCCATTAGCTTTTTTCATTGTGATGCTTCCTAAGGCCCACTTGACTTCGCATTCCAGGATGTCTGGCTCTAGGTGAGTGATCACAACATCATGATTATCTGGGTCATAAAGATCTGTTTTGTATAGTTCTTCTGTGTATTGTTGCCACCTCTTCTTAATATCTTCTGCTTCTGTTAGGTCCATACCCTTTCTGTTCTTTATTGAGCCCATCTCTGCATGAAAAGTTCCCTTGGTATCTCTAATTTTCTTGATGAGGTCTCTAGTCTTTCCCATTCTATTGTTTTCCTCTATTTCTTTGCATTGATCACTAAGTTCT
Source organism: Bos indicus x Bos taurus (assembly GCF_003369695.1). Classification (NCBI taxonomy): domain Eukaryota; kingdom Metazoa; phylum Chordata; class Mammalia; order Artiodactyla; family Bovidae; genus Bos; species Bos indicus x Bos taurus. The sequence continues at coordinate 78,336,493 of NC_040077.1, forward strand.
CCTTGCTATTCTTTGGAACTCTGCATTCAAATGGATGTATCTTTCTTTTTTCCCTTTGCTTTTTGCTTCTCTTCTTTTCACAGCTATTTGTAAGGCCTCTTCAAACAACCATTTTGCCTTTTTGTATTTCTTTTTCTTGTGCATGGTCTTGATTACTGCCTCCTGTATAATGTCACAAACCTCCATCCATAGTTCTTCAGGTACTCTGTATATCAGATCTAATTGCTTCAATGTGTTTCTTGCTTCCAAGAAAGAAACACATTGTATAATTGTAAGGGATTTGAGTTAGGAGTTGGTGATGGACAGGGAGGCCTGGCGTGCTGCAATTCATGGGGTCGCAAAGAGTCGGACACGACTGAGCGACTGATCTGATCTGATCTGATCTGAAATGGTCTAGTGGTTTTCCCTACTTCAATTTAAGTCTGAATTTGGCAATAAGGAGTTCATGATCTGAGCCACAGTCAGCTCCCAGTCTTGTTTTTGCTGACTGTATAGAGCTTCTCCATCTTTGGCTGCAAAGAATATAATCAATCTGATTTCAGTATTGACCATCTGGTGATGTCCATATGTAGAGTCTTCCAAGCCATCATAGCTGAAGTAATTTACAGCTAGTGCATTCCTGATGTTTGCCTCTTTATAAATTGATAATTTTGATCCACTCTCCACTATCTTTCCCTTCTCCTTGAAATGCTTTGATGAATATTTTAGCTTCAAATTAGAAAATACTACCAATTAAGGGGTTCTCCCTTCCCCTTCTCCATGCTGGTTGATAAACTTTTACCAGAATGTAATATTGCCAGAGGAGGAATTGCAAATTTTGTAATGCAACCCAGAAATATAGCTAGAGCAATGAGTGGTGATAGTAGATGCCAGAGAAAGAAAATGTGGTAAATAATGTTGACATTATTCTGCTTATTAATATAAAATAGGGTTTGTGTTAGGTCTAGTGACTCCTTAGCCTGGGGGTGCCATTTTCCTGTTTGTATCCAGAAGGATCCCAACAATTTCTTGAAGTTGAATTTATACAGCCTCTAAGAGATGTGACCTCTTACAGCCAGATCTATCTACATGGAGGCTACTGGTCCAACTTCAGAGATTCATCAAATTCATGTCTCCATCACTTTGAAGATGCACTATATGGTCCTGGGATTTGGAATCAGTGTAAAGGCAAATCTCAGCTCTGGTTCTAACTACTTGATATTATGACAGTTGATAAAATATTTCCTCACAATTCTCTAGGAAATTCTTCAGTTGAAATACCCAACAGCTGTGCAATTTTTGAGTTACAGCACCTGGTCAAGGATCTCTAAGTCTAATGCAGGGATCTGACAGATAAATAGACAAGCACACATGGTAAACTGACTGATATAGAAAAGTGCAAGATCATTCATGGATGCATACCAGGCACTTGTCTGCTCGGACAAAGAAAGTTTTTTTCCAGAGAACATTAACACTCCCCTAGTTTTAGCAGAGCAAAAGTCAGTGGCTGGACATTCTGGGAAGTCTGCACTTCAAATGCCGATACCCTCAAATCTGCATCCTTGGAACAATATATATTAACAATTTTGCTCAGGACTGAGGGACTCAGTAGGCAAAAGTTGCTGAGTTAGCCTCTCCATGGGACCATGAAGCTTTATTCTTCGCATTGCTGAAGTACAAACTGGTGAAAGCATGAAGACTTTTATTTCTTTGCAGAAAATGACCCTGAAAAGAAAGCCAACTGCTAATGTTTGAAGTAGCAATGAAGAGAAAAGGATGATTCTTAGCCAGAAAATAGCTTTATAAATTACTTTGGTTTTATATTTATAGAACTATTCAGAGTTGATAGGGTTCAACTATATTTTTACTTATATTTATGGCATCTAGGGTTAGAACTGTGGGCTACAGAGTATGCAAATTGGGGGAATTTAGGATATTGTAGAACATTACTTGTAAATGACCAGGATCTGCTCAGTTCTGATCATTATGGCTAAAGTATAAAGAAAATCATGCACTGAAGCTCAACTCCAAGCAGTGCAGCTTGTTCTGATGTATTATTCCCCTCACTAATATCACAGCTTCTGTGATGGCTGGAGGCACACAGTGGAAAACAGAGAAACGCAGCTGGGCTCACAAGTATACACCATGATGACTTTTTACTGTTCTTCATGCTTATACCTCTTGAATGAAACTAAAACTAATTTTCTGAAAATAAATAGCCATTTACTCAAATGAGTTATTTAACAAAAAAGCACATATCAAAAACATTCCCCATGATTTTAAAGTTTAATGTGTCCTCATGCAAATTCTCATTGGTCTTTCACGTTGGTTATTCAGTGAGACTCATGACTTGTTTGATAGATGATACCGGATGAAGCCTTTGAGCAGAAATCTTTATATTACTGGTAGAACAGCAACTCCTCAGTTCTTATCCCCTTGAAGGAAAAAATTCAATCAAGAGACACAATAGAGTTTCAAGCAGTAGGGGTTTTTTAGACAAAGCAAAAGCACACTGTCGAGAAAGGAGAACAGGCTCTCTGGAGACCAGAAGTAGCCCCACAGTGAGGGTAGGTTTCATTTTTTCAGAGTGGTGAAAACTCCTCTGTGTCCTGTGTCATCTGACTGACAAGTTGATTGATGGCTTAAGATTATATACTTTTTCTCCTTGTGGAAAGGCACTTACCATTAACACTGAAGCAAGACCCAGGGGGTAGGGGGTGGGGGTGGGGATAGAGTCGGAGGTGGGACCCCAAGATAATTCATGTAAATAGGACATAATGAACCCCAGGGGCATTCAGAATCACCTTTTAGTCTTGATGTATCAATGCTGGTGTTGGTGATTTGGAAAACCCCTGTTGGGTTTTGATATCTTGTTTGGGCTTGATAAGGCTGGCAACTTAGTGATCTTGACCACAAAAGTGTGGCTCTCTGGGCATGCTCTGGTCACAACTTCCAGGTGGGGCAGGAAAAGATGACCCATCCACGATGGGGTGGTACCTGCTCATGTCCGATTAACTGCCTAACATTTATAACTGCCCTCATTTTTCCTACTGGGCACTGAGGAGATTAAAACTGGTTTCCAGTCCCAAGGTTTGAGGCCAATTTGTGAGGTTATTATATTGTGCTAGCTGGGGTCCCTGAGGCTGAGATAGATTGTGGGTGACATTAACTTTTGAAGCTAACTTCATAAAACAGAAATGAACCATGGGACAAGGGTGAGAAGAAAAGAAGTCGAACACTTGACAGAAAGAAGGATGAGGGAGATACGGGTGTGTGTGTAGATTTAGAATACAGAATGAAGTACTTGTCTCTCTGAATTTTGCTTTTGCATATTCAGGGGCTGAAACCCAGTGTAGGGTTTTCTGTTGCTACATTGGAGTAAGAGTTGGGGTTTAGTGAGTTTAACTCAACATCATCTCACTCTTAGAGTTCTTAGACTAAGATGTTGGAAAATGATCTTTTTGAGAAATTATAATACTGGATTTTATAGAATTTGCTCCCAGATACTAGCTGCTTATAGAGCTCTATTTTCCCTTTTTGGAAGCACAAAGTACTCCCTGTTGTGTTGTGTCCCTTGTAGTTTGGTGTGGAAATGGAACCAAATTGTCTCCAGAGAAACATGAGTGTGAACGATACTTGCCAATTCCAGATATGGCTCAGAAGAAACCTTTCAGAGGTACACCTTGATAGTGTTTCCTTCTGAGGATAGGATGCCAACACTGCAACATGTGAGGGGAAGGTAGAGTCATCAAAGGGAGAGACCCTGAATTGCTGAGTTAAGTGCAGGCACCTGCAAAGCAGAAAATCCACTCTGGACTATTATGTGAGGGGAAAAAAACAGACTGCTGCTGTATCTGAGCAAGAACACACTAGGGTTGATTTCTAGCAGCCATTTCACCATGATGGTGATGCTTCAATTGACTATCAGATCCATAGTGGGACCTTCCATGTCCTGCTGTGCACCCAGAGAGCCTATGTCCATAGACTGCACCCCTTGGACACCTTTGCTCTTCAGCTTTTGGTTGACTTTAACCAACAGGGTATACTAGCAGCAAATCAGAAGATGAGCGAATCCAGCAGGAGATAAGCCAAGAGGAGAAGGGAGGAGGAAAGTGTTTATCTTCATTCTCCTTGGTTTTTCTCAAGCAGCTACATCTCTCACTGTATGAAGGTGACATCAAGCCTTCCCTTGTCCTTCAAACCAAGAGTGCTCACAAATTCAACTGTCACTAATACTGGGTAAGTTGCCATTTTTCTTTGTTCCCTCAGTCCTGCCCACACCTTTGTAAATGGATCTTTCCTTTAAAATCTATTCATTTAAACTGTGTTGATCAGGATATCTATTCCTTCTGCCACCCTGGCAGATAACAAACTCTGTTACTATCTTATTCTATAACCATATCCTTGCTGGATCATGTCCCTCAACCCTTTACTGCTGATTTCCAGAGAAATATATAAAAAGAATTATTTCTAGTCTCTTGTTAGGCTCACCATGAAGACTGTGCAAATAAAGGCCCAGAGAAGGAAACTGACTTTCCCAAAACATTCATCATCTTAAGCACAGAACCAGGCCTCTGGCTGAAAAAGAGTGAGCATGAAGAGGAGAACTTTCTAAAGAAAAAAAGAGCAGAATTGGAACTAGAAACATCGTAGTACTTTTCCCACTGACACTTCTTTATCTGAATGCCAGGGAAGGGTCACCTTGGGAACATTCCTTGCCATCTGTTCTCAACCAGTTTGGAATTAGATAGGAATGTTGGCAAGAAGTGTGTTGGGAACTCACCTTAGACCTTGGAACCTGAGCCTCCCATTGTGAACCCTCAGGTTTTACTCCAAGTCCCCAGCTTCTGCATTGATCTCTAGGGCAGATGTGCCTGAAATCAACATGTGGGGTTGGCCTAGATCCCCCAGGAGAGAATCCCTTCTTGATTTTATGGCAATAGAGACATAGCCACACCATCTTCATCAATAAGATTCACAGATGGAACCTGCTTTGGGGAAATCTGAGAGCTGACCCAAGGCTGTCCTGGTTAGCTGAGGGTTGAGGGGGAAGGGATATAGGGTCCCCAGCCATTGTAGAAAGCTGCAAACAGATAGAAGAGCTTGAAAAAGGAGTGGAAACGCCATGCTGTAGCTCTCAAGGAAATGTGATTGCTTTCTCTCTCTTGACCTTCCTCATCATCAGCTTTATATTTCAGGGACACCAGAGCATGGAGAGGTCAACGTGACCATTTAGGGAGACTTGACTGAGAATTTTTACTGCCTTCTCTCCTAAATACCTCATTTTTCTAGTCTTATTTCCCTGACAACTTCAAAATAGCACTCAAAGTAATACCTGGGAGAAAGCATTGTGGGTTCTTTGGGGGGCGAGGTCTGTAATTTATGAGGCTTTGTGTCTCTGGCACCCCCACCAGGCTCTGGTGGGTAGCAGGTATTCATAGAATATTCACACTCTTAATGACAACCAATGAATGTTGTTGAGAAGTCCCAAGATATCAGGAGGCAGGTACTAATTTTAGTGCGTTTTCCACAAATTGTGAGTTTTAAAGCTTTGAAGACCACCTTTAGGAAACTTAAGCAAAATAATGATCAAATACCCTTTTTCAGGAGATTTTAATGCTGATAAAAATACATTCCATTGCATTTATAGGGGTCAAACTATAAATTTCTGTGGTGAGTCGAATTGTGAGAAATTATATTACAGCTAGTATGTCAATTACTTAGCCATTGAATTAATCATCAGACATTTCTTTATTCTTATTTTATATCTTTGAAATTCCAAATACTGTGAATTCCATGCACCTTTACAATGTTTAACAGATAATTCTGTTTTAAGTGCCCCCCCATCCCATTACAGATCACCTACCTTCTACACTGTTCATCAGAATTGTTGTTTTTAAATCTTCACCAGATTGCATCATCTAAGCATTAATAAACTTCGAAGCTTTAAAAAAATTATAACTCATCTTCCCTGACCTTTTAGATCCTTCTAAACTTCAATCTAAAAACATAATCAAACAAGTGGCCCCCTTTATTAGCCCTGTCTTCTGTTGTGGTTCAGTTGTTTATCTTCCTTTCTCTCCGGAATTGCCCTTAGAAAGAATTCCAGCCCAATCTCATCTGAAGGCTCAAATAATATTTTTCTGGCTGAATTTATAATAGTCAGTCTACTTTTCTAAACAGGAGTTGAGGAGAGGGGAGAGACAGAAACAGAAACATGGAGAGAGCAAAGGTTGGTTTTCTGTTTGAAAAGAAAATTGAGACATAATTTTGAACTGAAATATCAAAGAATTCAAGATCCTAACTGATAAAGAATCTATGACTCAGAAAGATTAAATAATTTACCTAAACTCACTGAGCAAGTTGTTACAAACTCCCAGTTGAATCCTCTTTCCAACTTTCAAGAGTCCATTTATCTAACATTTGTTGATTAACCACAATGAGGTAGAATTGGAGTCTAACTAGACATCTAAGCCAGCTAAACAGAATCCCATTCCTTGAAATGCATGCAGTCAGCTAACAACTAATATGACCAAAAAATACACTGCCTTAATTTACAAATAATTTATACTAATATCAAAATTCCCATCCCAATAGGTATGCAGAGTTTTATACTTTTCAAAGTTCATACAGACCTATTAAGCTCCATGGTTTCATTTCACCTTGCAGGGATATGTTGTATCCCTCTTTTGGTCTTATCATTTTGCAACTCATTCTCACTAGAACCTAAAGCTGTACTACCAACAATCCTGACAATATCCAGAAAGTTGTGAATGCAGCCACATAAGTCCTCACCCAGCTGTAATTATGGATGTGTTTCTTTCCTTCCATAAGGGGTTTTAGAGTAAATCATACTTTCCCACCCTCTATGCTTTCATATACTACGCTTTCTGATGAAAGCAATAGTCCTCAAGCTTTAGTATTCATCTGAACCCTAGGCTTTACCCAGAGAGTCTCTGATGCAGTAGTTTCTAATAAGGTCTGAGAATTTGCTTTTCTTACATCCCTGGTGGTCCTGATGCTGTTGATCTGTGGCTGCATTTTGAAAAACACTGGGAAAGCACTGCTTCCATTTATGAGCCAACTACTACTAATCTGAAACTTGATGTTGTTCAGTCGCTAAGTTGTGTCCGACTCTGTAATTCCAAGGACTGCAGCATGCCAGGTTCCTTTGTACTCCACTATCTCCTAGAAGTGAAGTGAAGTGAAGTGAAATGAAGTAAAGTGTCAGTTGCTCAGTCATGTCCAACTCTTTGTGACCCTATGGACTGTAGCCTGCCAGACTCCTTTGTCCATGGAATTCTCCAGGCAAGAATATTGGGGTGGATATTCTTTCTTTTCTCCAGGAAATCTTCCTGACCCAGGGATCAAACCTGGATCCCCTGCATTGCAGGTGTATTCTTTACTATCTGAGCCACCAGATGATATTGCTCAAATGCATGTCCATTGAGTCGGTGATGCTATCCAACCATTTCATCCTCTGTTTCTCTCTTCTCCTCCTGGCCTCAATCTTTACCAGAATCAGGGTCTTTTTCAATAAATCAACTCTTCCCATCAAGTGGCCAAAGTATTAGTGCCTCAGCTTTAGTATCAGTCCTTCCAGTGAATATTCAGGGTTGATTTCCTTTATAATTGACTGGTTTGATCTCCTTGCAGTCCAAGGGCCTCTCAAGAGTCTTCTCCAGCACCACAGTTTGAAAGCATCAATTCTTCAATGCTCAGCCTTATTTATGGTCCAAGTTTCACAGAGTCTGCCTGCAATGCAGGAGACCCCAGTTTGATTCATGTGTTAGGAATATCCACTGGTGAAGGGATAGGCTACTCACTCCAGTATTCTTGGGCTTCCCTTATGGCTCAGCTGGTAAAGAATCCACCTGCAATGAGGGAGACCTGGGTTCGATCCCCGGGTTGGGAAGATTCTCTGGAGAAGGGAAAGACTACACACTCCAGTATTCTGGGCAGGAGAACTCCAGGGACTGTATAGTCCATGGGATCTCAAAGTGTTGGACATAACTGAGCAACTCTCACTTCACTCTCACATCTGTACATGACTACTGGAAAAACCATAGATTTGATCATATGTACCTTTGTTGGCAAATGGATGTTTCTGCTTTTTAATGCATTGTCTAGGTTTGTCATAGCTTTCCTTCCAATGAGCAAGCATCTTTGAATTTCTCGGTTGCAGTAACCATCTGCAGTGATTTTGGAGCCCAAGAAAACAAGGTCCAATCTGAACCTACCTTCTTAAATTTAGCACAAATTGCTCTTTGTAGAAGCCCTCTTGACTCCTCCTGCACCTCCATGGGGCTAGGGGGGGCCATCCCTGGTGTCCCACTGATGTGTGAATATTCCCTGCCATGGTATTCAGCACTGCATTATAGAATCTGTGTTCTTGAGTGGCAAGAGGGCATATTTCCTAGACATTCTGCCAAGGCTGGCACAATTCTTGGCACAGACAGGCTTTATTCATGCTGAGATGTATGCCAAAGGAAAGAGAGATTAATCCAACAAACATACATTGGGGATTTAAGTTATGTGAATATCCAGGCCCAAGATCCATTTGTAAATAAATGACAGGAATTGTCTAGTTGGAGAGTGAGGTTTATTTAGTGATTGAAGATGAGGTGTGTGCTGGTGTTCAAGAAGTTCAAGTGCTGGTGTCCATCTCCTCTTTCAATGAGTATTGGCCTTGTGACTTGCCTTGGTCAGGGACATGTGACAGAAGTGACATTAAGCTAGTTCAAGGCTAGTCTTCAGGAAGTTCTGCAATTTCTGCTTTTATTCTGTGAAAACAGATGCCATGCAAGAAACTCAACTACCCTAAGCCTTCCATGTTCTGAGGAAGCCCAAGATACCACTGTGGTGAAAGCATGGGAAGAAACATTCCATATCATCATCTATTTTAACTTAGCATTTTTCTTTTTTTTTCCCTCTTGCCCATTTGGACATAACTTTCTATTGAAATGTTCTTTGGTTTGTTTGGTCTTAGTTTTGTAAATTCAGTTCTGTTCAGTCGCTTAGTCATGTCCAAAACTTTGTGACCCATGAACCGCAGCACACCAGGTCTCCCTGTCTATCACCAACTGCCAGAGTCTACCCAAACCCATGTCCATTGAGTTAGTGAAGCCATCCAACCATCTCATCCTCTCTTGTCCCCTTCTTCTTCTGCCATCAATCTTTCCCAGAATCAGGGTCTTTTTGAATGAATCAGCTCTTCCAATCAGGTGGTCAAAGTACTGGAGTTTCAGCTTCAACATCAGTCCTTCCAACGAACACCCAGGACCCATCTCCTTTAGGATGGACTGGTTGGATATCCTTGCAGTCCAAGGAAATCTCAAGCCTTCTCCAACATCTCAGTTCAAAAGCATCAATTCCTCAGCTCTCAGCTTTCTTTAGAGTCCATCTCTTACATCCATACATGACTATTGGAAAAACCATAGTCTTAACTAGATGGACCTTTGCTGACAAAGTAATGTCTCTGCTTTTTAATATGCTGTCTATGTTGGTCATAACTTCCTTCCAAGGAGTAAACGTCTTTTCATTTCATGGCTGCAATCACCATCTGCAATGATTTTGGAGCCCCCCAAAATAAAGTCAGCCACTGTTTTCACTGTTTCCTCATCTATTTGCCAGGAAATGATGGGATCAGATGCCATGATCTTAGTTTTCTGAATGTAGAGCTTTAAGCCAACATTTTCACTCTTCTCTTCCACTTTCAACAAGAGGCTCTTTAGTTCTTCTTCACTTTCTGCCATAAGGGCAGTGTCATCTGCATATCTGAGGTTATTGATATTTCTCCCAGCAATCTTGATTCCAGCTTGTGCTTCCTCCAGCCCAGCATTTCTCATGATGTACTTTGCATATAAGTTAAATAAACAGGGTGACAATATACAGCCTTGACGTACTCCTTTTCCTATTTGGAACCAGTCTGTTGTTCCATGTCCAGTTCTAACTGTTGCTTCCTGACTTGCATACAGGTTTCTCAAGAGGCAGGTCAGATGGTCTGGTATTCCCATCTCTTTCAGAGTTTTCCACAGTTTATTGTGATCCACACAGTCAAAGGCTTTGGCATAGTCAATAAAGCAGAAATAGATGCTTTTCTGGAACTCTCTTGCTTTTTCAATGATCCAGCAGATGTTGGCAATTTGTTCTCTGGTTCCTCTGCCTTTTCTAAAACCAGCTTGAACATCTGGAATTTCACAGTTCATGCATTGCTGAAGCCTGGCTTGGAGAATTTTGAGCATTACTTTGCAAGTTTTGTAAACTGTTTCTGCTCAAACATGGAAATTTAACAAAATTATATAAAGTTGATTGTGAAGTTGTAGAATGGCAAATAAATTTATAATTATATAATAGAGAAGGCTAAGCAGAAAGTATATTTCAATATGTCACTATAAAGACTCTGCCTTATGTAGACTTAATGTAAGATAAAGTGAAAGCCACTCAACCATGTCTGACTATTTGTGACCCCATGGGCTCATGCACATGATGCTCCTCTGTGTATGGAATTCTCCAGGCAAGAATACTGGAGTGGGTTACCACTTCCTTCTCCAGTAATGTAAGATATGTACCTTCAAATTCAGAAATTTGGATGTTAATATGAGGGTGACCTTCTTTGACTTTTTGGACCAGACCACACACCAGCTTTATGTAGACAAATTAATATCCTCTGCTGACACCAGATGAATGTAGCTGAATCCAGTGGATCAACAGAATTATGAGGAATAATGAAAGTTGATTTCTCAGCCACTAGTTTTGGGAGTGGTTTGTTATATTGCAAAAGGCAGCTGAAAGATATGGGATGTGAAATGTGGATTGGGTGTCTCACAAGTTGTAGTATCAGTATCATTCCCTGTAGACTAATATTATACCATAAAACATCAATAATATTTTTGGAATATAATCAAAATCATACACAATAAATGCAATCACAAAAGATATATTTCTCTCCAACAATTAGCCATTCAAAAATAGTTCCTAAGATTACATAAAAGGCAAAATGGTATCATGCTTAAGAGAATGGATTCAGGGATGAATGATACTAATACTAGTGAGAGTAATAATAGTTATTGACTGTTACTATTTATCCACCTAATGTGTTGAAAAATGTTCTTACTTAATCCTCACAAAATGCCATGAAAATCATTTGTCACAGTTTAAGGTAGAGAAATTTAACTCCACCTGTTTGGTAAACTACATTACTGATTCCAAATATTCAAATGTATTTTTTTCTTCTCCATAACTATAGATCTAGATCTCATCCATATAACCAGACAGGCAGATGATCCATGCTATTAATCTACCATATTGTATGTTTAGATATCAGCAATCCTGCACCATTGCCAGCAACAACAAAAATATTGATATGTTTTTAATGGCAAGAGTGGGTAGACAAATTCCTGACTCAAATATAGTAAAAACAGGGTTAGAAAATGTTAAATTTTGACATTTCTTGACTCTGAGATATCTCAGAGATTTTTTTTAATGCTAATGTGCTCTGTGAATATACTGTAACCTTGCTGCTGGAAATGATTCGACCTTGAAATCCTTTCAGACCATCAATTACAACACGTATAGATAGTTGTATTCCTCAAAACATAGGTTGGAAAATGCTATTATAGACAAAGGAATGAGGTAGTCAATTGATTGATTTTTAACTGAAACAACAAGCCTGGGGGAGGGGAAAAGTAAGTCAATGTATAGATACCATCCTATTTGACATTATTTAATTTTGCATTAAATAGAATACCAATATTATATTTTATCAGCATATGCTATGTTCTTTTATATTAACAATTAAACTCATGAAGATATAAACATCATTTCTGGTTTGGAGGCCCAGTAGAGAGGCCACGTTCCAGACACATGTTACTGCTCTCAGGAGGATTCACAAATAGAGATTTTATTTTCCTTGTAGCCTAAACTATGTTGACGTATGACTTGGAGAGGAAATGCTCAGTGATGTTAAATAAGGCATGGAATGCATACCTTTTTTCTGCCCATTGATGGAATGAATTTCTCTGTAGCTCAGATTCCATTCCAAAAGTAGATTTTCCCATCAGAGAATGGAGTGAAATGTCTGCATTGCAGTGTAATAATAACATACATAGGACTGAGCAACCAGAGAGGAGAGAGAAACTATACCTGGATGATGTCTAAAGCAAATGCCCACTTCATAGGATATATTGAAAGAATCTTTCAGAATCAGCTGAAAAAATATTTCTGAAATTAAATTTTAAACGGATGTTTTAGTGGGGAGTATAAATAAATTTGAGTCTGTGGCAAAGATATGCCCCAAAATAGGGTGCAATAATCTCAGTGTAATAATGTCAAAAAAAGAAAAAGACTGAATATTAAAATCAAAATTGCTATAATTGTTCCCCTAGGCAATGGCACCCCACTCCAGTACTCTTGCCTGGAAAATCCCATGGACTGAGGAGCCTGGTGGGCTGCAGTCCATGGGGTCTCGAGGAGTCAGACATGACTGAGCGACGTCACTTTCACTTTTCACTTTCATGCATTGGAGAAGGAAATGGCAACCCACTCCAGTGTTCTTGCCTGGAGAATCCCAGGGATGGCAGAGCCTGGTGGGCTGACGTCTATGGGGTCGCACAGAGTTGGACATGACTGAAGCAACTTAGCAGTAGCAGCAGCATACTTTTTAAAAGATGAAATGAGTTAATATACAAACCCAATCTGTATTATTTTGAGTATATGCTTATGTGTGGTTTAGAAATAAGAAGTTATACAAATTTCTAATTCAGTATTGTGAATTTATATAATTTCTTCCCAGGTGGCACTAGTGATAAAGATCACGCTGGCCAGTGCAGAAGATGCAAGGGACTTGGGCTCAATCCCTGGGTCAGGAAGATCCCCTGGAAAAGGGCATGGGAACCCACTCCAGTATTCTTGCCTGGAGAATTCTCATGGACAAAGGAGCCTGGCTAGGCTACAGTCCATGGGGTCACAAAGAGTCAGACATAACTGAAGTGACTTACAATGCACACATTGTGAAATGAAATAATACCATTTGCAGCAACATGTATTGACCTAGAAATTCTCATACTAAGTGAAGTAAGTCAGAAAAAGACGAATGTCATATGATGTCACTTATATGTGAAATCTAAAGAACTGATGTAAATGAATTTATTTATAAAACAGAAACAGACTCACAAACTTCAAAACAAACTTATGGTTTGTGGAAAGGTGTGACCCAGAGGGGTAAATCAAGAATTTGGGATGGACATATACACACTACTATATATATATATATATAACAGATCATCAAAAAGAACCCACTGTATAGTACAAGGAACTCTACTCAATGTTCTGTAATAACCTATGGGATAAAAGGGGCTTCCCTGTGGCTCAGCTGGTAAAGAATCTTCCTGTAATGTGGGAAACCTGGGTTTGATCCCTGGGTTGGGAAGATACCCTGGAGAAGGGAACAGCTACCCACTCCATTATTCTGGCCTGGAGAATTCCATGGACTTTATAGCCCATGGGGTCACAAAGAGTCAGACACCACTGAGTGACATTCACATTTACTTTCATATGGGAAAAGAATCTAAAAAAAGAATAGGTATATGTTTATGTGTAACTGAATCACTTTACTATACCCCTGCAAATAACACAACATTGTAAATCAACTATACTCAAATTTAAAATAAAAGTTAATTTGAAAACTAAAATTAGAGACAGGAAAAATGGCAGAAGGCACAGGGCAGTGGCTGACCACACAGAGATGATATCAGGCCCTGAACCTTTGGAGTGGGAGCACTGACTCTGAGACCATAGACTACCAGAAAACCAACCCTAGGGAGTATCAAATAGAACTCACACAAAGCAAACCACTTGAATACAAGACCCAGCATCACTCAACCACCATAGAATCCTGTGTAGGACGCCTCATCTAAACAACAAGAAAAATAAGAATATAAACCCAGTCATCAACAGACAAGATTACCATGTCACTCAGCCTTGCCCATCACAGGAAAAAAAAAAAACCTCAGCACAAATCTCACCCTATATGAAGCTTACAGAAGCCACTGGACCAACCTTGCTGTTGCTGCTGCTAAGTCACTTCAGTTGTGTCCGACTCTGTGCGACCCCATAGACAGCAGCCCACCAGGCTCCCCCGTCCCTGGGATTCTCCAGGCAAGAACACTGGAGTGGGTTGCCATTTCCTTCTCCAATGCATGGAAGTGAAAAGTGAAAGTGAAGTCGCTCAGTCATGTCTGACCCTCAGTGACCCCCATGGACTGCAGTCTACCAGGCTCCTCCGTCCATAGGATTTTCCAGGCAAGTGTACTGGAGTGGGGTGCCAGTGCCTTCTCTGGGACCAACCTTAGGAGGGCAGAAACCAAAAGGAAAAAAGAATTCAAGTGTGAAGCCTAGGAAGAGGAGACCTCAAACACAATAAGTTTTAAAAATAATGAAAAGATAGAGAAATACTACACAAATGAAGGAACAAACTAGAAACAAAGAAGTTCAAGTAAATGAAGATGAAATAGGCAAAATACCTGAAGAAGAATTCAGAATAATGATAGTAAAGTTGATCAAAAACTCTGAAAACAGAATGGAGAAAATGAATGCAAGAATCAATTAACAAAGACTTGAAGAATTAAAGAATAAACATACAAAGACAAACAATACAAATACTGAAATTAAAAATACTCTAGAAGTAATCAATAGCAGAATATCAGAAGCAGAAGAACAAATCAGTGAGTTGGAAGATAAAATGGTGGAAATAACTTCTAAAGAGCAGAATAAAGTAAAAAGAATTGAGGATAGTCTCAGAGACCTCCAGGACAATATCAAACACACCAACATTCGAATTATAGGGGTACAGGAGAAGAGAAAAAGAAAGTGTATGAGAAATTTTTTGAAGAAATTATAGTCGAAAATTTCCCCAACATGGAAAAGGAAATAATCAACTCCAAGAGATGCAAAGAATCCATACAAGATAAACCCAAGGAGAAACACGCCAAGACATATACCAATCAAACTAACAAAGACTAAACACAAAGAAAGAATATTAAAAGCAGCAAGGGAAAAGCAACAAGTAACATACAAGGGAAACTCCATACATTTAACAGCTGATCTTTCAGCAGAAACTCTGTAGGCCAGAAAGGAATGGCAGGATATATTTAAAGTACTGAAAGGGGAAAATCTACAACCAAGATTATTGTACCCAGCAAGGATCTCATTCAAAATTGATGGAGAAATAAAAAAAATTTTTCAGACAAGCAAAAGTTAAGAGAATTCAGTACCACCAAACCAATTTCAAAACAAATGTTAAAGGGACTTATATAGTCAAGAAATACAAGAGAAGAAAAAGATCTACAAAATCAACCCTAAAAGTGAGAGGATGGAAAATATATATTCCATGCAAATGGAAAGCAAATGAAAGCTAGAGCAGCAATCCTCATATCAGACAAAACAGATCTTAAAATAAAGATTACAAGAGATAAGGACGGATGCTACATAACGATCAAGGGATCAGTCCAAGAGTAAGACATAACAATTGTAAATATCTATGCACCCAACATTGGAGCACCTCAATACATAAGACAAACACTAACAGACATAAAAGGAGAAATTAACAGTAACACAATAATAGTAGGAGACTTTAACACCCCACTCATACCAATGGACAGATCATCAAAACTGAAAGTTAATAAGGAAACACAAGTCTTAAATGATACATTAGATGAGATGGATCTCATTAATATCTTCAGGACATTCCATCCAAATGCAGAAGAATACACCTTCTTCTCAAGTGTACATGGAACATACTTAGGATAGACCACATCTTGGGTCACATCACACCTCAGTAAATTTAAGAAAATTGAAATTATTTCAAGCATCTTCTTCAACCAGAACACTATGAGACTAGATATCAATTACAAGGGAAAAAAAAAACTGTAAGAAACACAAACACGAGGAGATTAAGCAACATGTTACTATATAACAAATAGGTTACTAAAGAAATCAAAAGGGAAATCAAAAAATTTCTGGAAACAAATGACAATGAAAACATGACAACTCAAAACCTATGGGATCCAGCAAAAGCAATTGTAATTGGGAAGTTTATAGCAATACAGTCCTACCACAAAAAAAAACAAGAAAAACATTGAATAGACAACCTAACTGTACACCTAACACAACTGGAAAAAGAAGAACAAAAATTCCCCAAAATTGATAGAAGGAAAGAAACCATAAGGACCAGAGCAGAAATAAGTGAAAAAGAAATGAAAGAAACAATAGTAAAGATTATTAAAACTAAAAGCTGGTTCTTTAAGAAGATAAAAAAAATTGACAAACCTTTAGCAAGACTCAACAAGAAAAAAAAAAGAGTCAAATCAACAAAATTAGAAATGAGTAAGGAGAGGTTACAACAGACAATCCTTTCCAGAAATACAAAGGATTATAAAAGACTATTGTGACAACTATATGGCAAAAAAATGGATAACCTGGAAGAAATGGACAGATTCTTAGAAAAGTTCAATCTTCCAAGATTGAACCAGGAAGAAATAGAAATTATGAACAACCACATTACAAGCACTGAAATTGAAGCTGTGATCAGAAATATCCCAAGAAACAAAAGCCCAGGACCAGATGGCTTCACAGGAGAATTCTGTCAAACATTTGGAGAAGAGCTAATGCCTATCCTTATAAAACTCTTTCAAAAATTGCAGAGGAAGGAACACTTCCAAACTCATCCTACAAGGCCACCATCACCCTGAAACCAAAACCAGACAAAGAGAACACACAAAAAAGAAAAATACAGGCCAATATCATTGATGAGCATAGATGCAAAAATCCTCAACAAAGTTTTAGCAATCAGATTTCAGCAACACATCAAAAAGCTCATACACCGTGATCAAGTTGGGTTATTCCAGGGATGCAAGGATTCTTCAGTATACACAAATCAATCAATGTGATACACCATATTGACAAATTGAAAGATAAAAGCCGTATGATAACCTCAATAGATACAGAAAAAACCTTTGACAAAATTCAGCACCCATTTATGACTGTTGCTGCTGCTGCTAAGTCATGTCAGTCGTGTCCAACTCTGTGCGACCCCATAGACAGCAGCCCACCAGGCTCTCCCGTCGGTGGGATTCTCCAGGCAAGAAAACTGGAGTGGGTTCATTTATGACTACAGCTCTTCAAAAATGGGCATAGAAGGAACCTACCTCAACATAGGAAAGGCCATATATAATAAGCCTACAGAAGCTCTATACAGTCAGCAAAAACAAGACCGGGAGCTGACTGTGGCTCAGATCATGAACTCCTTATTGCCAAATTCAGACTTAAATTGAAGAGAGTGGGAAAAACCACTAAACCATTCAGGTATGACCTTAATCAAATCCCTTATGATTATACAGTGGAAGTGAGAAATAGATTTAAGGGACTAGATCTGATAGAGTGCCTGATGAACTATGGACTGAGGTTCGTGACATTGTACAGGAGACAAGGATCAAGACCATCCCCATGGAAAAGAAATGCAAGCAAAATGGCTGTCTGGGGAGGTCTTACAAATAGCTGAGAAAAGAAGAGAAGGGAAAAGCAAAGGAGAAAAGGAAAGACATAAGCATCTAAATTCAGAGTTCCAAAGAATAGCAAGGAGAGATAAGAAAGCCTTCCTAATGATCAATGCAAAGAAATAGAGGAAAACACAGAATGAGAAAGACTAGAGATCTCTTCAAGAAAATTAGAGATACCAAGGGAACATTTCATGCAAAGATGGGCTCAATAAAGGACAGAAATGGCATGGACCAGCAGAAGCAGAAGATATTAAGAAGAGATGGCAAGAATACACAGAAAAACTGTACAAAAAGAGCTTCACAACCCAGATAATCACGATGGTGTGATCACTCACCTAGAGCCAGACATCCTGGAATATGAAGTCAAGTGGGCCTTAGAAAGCATCACTATAAACAAAGCTAGTGGAGGTGATGGAATTCCAGTTGAACTATTCCAAATCCTGAAAGATGATGCTGTGAAAGTGCTGCACTCAATATGCCAGCAAATTGGGAAAATTCAGCAGTGGCCACAGGATTGGAAAAGGTCAGTTTTCATTCCAATCCCAAAGAAAGGCAATGCCAAAGAATGTTCAAACTACCGCACAATTGCACTCATCTTACACGCTAGTAAAGTAATGCTCAAAATTTTCCAAGCCTGGCTTCAGCAATATGTGAACTATGAACTTCCAGATGTTCAAGCTGGTTTTAGAAAAGGGAGAGGAACCAGAGATCAAATTGCCAACATCTGCTGGATCATGGAAAAAGCAAGAGAGTTCCAGAAAAACATCTATTTCTGCTTTATTGACTATGCCAAAGCCTTTGACTGCATTGAACACAATAAACTGTGGAAAATTCTGAAAGAGATGGGAATACCAGACCACCTGACCTGCCTCTTGAGAAACCTATATACAGGTCAGGAAGCAACAGTTAGAACTGGACATGGAACAACAGACTGGTTCCAAATAGGAAAAGGAGTACATCAAGGCAGTAAATTGTCACCCTGTTTATTTAACTTATATGCAGAGTACATCATGAGAAACACTGGGCTGGAAGAAGCACAAGCTGGAATCAAGATTGCCAGGAGAAATATCAATAACCTCAGATATGCAGATGACACCACCCTTATGGCAGAAAGTGAAGAGGAACTCAAAAGCCTCTTGATGAAAGTGAAAGAGGGAGTGATGAAGTTGGCTTAAAGCTCTACATTCAGAAAACTAAGATCATGGCATCTGGTCCCGTCACTTCATGGGAAACAGATGGGAAAACAGGGGAAACAGTGTCAGACTTTATTCTGGGGGCTCCAAAATCACTGTAGATGGTGATTGCAGCCATGAAATTAAAAGACGCTTACTCCTTGGAAGAAAAGTTATGACCAACCTAGATAGTATAATTGAAAAGCAGAGATATTACTTTGCCAACAAAGGGCCATCTAGTCAAGGCTATGGTTTTTCCAGTGGTCATGTATGGATGTGAGAGTTGGACTGTGAAGAAATCTGAGCACCAAAGAATTGATGCTTTTGAACTGTGGTGTTGGAGAAGACTCTTGAGAGTCCCTTGGACTGCAAGGAGATCGAACCAGTCCATTCTGAAGGAGATCAGCCCTGGGATTTCTTTGGAAGGAATGATGCTAAAGCTGAAACTCCAGTACTTTGGCCACCTCATGAGAAGAGTTGACTCATTGGAAAAGACCCTGATGCTGGGAGGGATAGGGGGCAGGAGGAGAAGGGGTCGACAGTGGATGAGATGGCTGGATAGCATCACCGACTCAATGGACAAGAGTTTGAGTAAACTCCGGGAGTTGGTGATGGACAGGGAGGCTTGGCATGCTGTGATTCATGGGGTCGCAAAGAGTCGGACATGACTGAGTGCCTGAACTGAACTGAACTTAACAACAAACATTATTCTCAATGGTGAATAATTGAAAGCATTCCTTCTAAGATCAGGAACAAGACAAGGGTGTCCCTTTTCATGACTATTACTGAACATAGTTTTGAAAGTCCTAGCTAAAGCAATCAGAAAAGAATAAGAAATAAAAGGAATCCAGGTCAGAAAAGAAAAAGTAAAGCTCTCACTGTTTGAAGATGACATGATACTATACAGATTTATCCCTAAAGATAGTATCAGAAAATTACTACAGCTAATCAATGAATTTAGCAAAGTTGCAGGACACAAGTCAATACACAGAAATACGCATTTCTATACACTAACAATGAAAAATCTGAAAGAGAAATTAAGAAATCAATCCCATTTACCATTGCAACAAAAATAATTAAATATCTAGGAATAAACTTACCTACGGAGACAAAAGAACTGTACAGAGAAAATTATAAGACACTGATGAAAGAAATCAAAGATCACATAAACAGATGGAGGGATATGTCATGTTCATGGGTAGGAAGAATCAATATTATGAAAATGACTCTACTACCAAATGCAATCTACAGATTCAATGTGACCCCTATCAAAATTACCAATGGCATTTTTCACAGAACTAAAACAAAAAAATTCACAATTCATATGGAAACACAAAAGATCCCTAATAGTCAAAGCAGTCTTGAGAAAGAAGGATGGAGCTGGAGGAATCTCCTTCCTGACTTTAGATTATACTACAAAGCTACAGTCATCAAAAAAATATGATAATGACACAAAAACAGAAATATATACCAATGGAACAAGATAGAAAGTCAAGAAATAAACCCATGCACCTATGGGTACCTTATTTTTGACAAGGGAGGCAAGAATACAAAATGGGGCAAAGATATCCTCTTCAATAAACAGTGCTGGGAAAACTGGACAGCTACATGTAAAAGAAAGAAATTAGAACAATTCCTAACACCATACACAAAGATAAACTTAAAATGGATTAAAGACTTAAATGTAAGACCAGAAACTATAAAACTCTTAGAGGAAAACATCGACAGAACACTCGATGACATAAATGAAAGCAAGATCCTCTATGACCCACCTTCTAGAGTAATGGAAATAAAAGTAAACAAGTGGGACGTGATTAAACTTAACAGCTTTTGCACAGCAAAGAAAACTTAAGCAAGGTGAAAAGACAACCCTCAGGATGGCAGAAAATAATAGCAAATGAAACAACTGACAAAGGATTAATTTCCAAAATATCCAAGCAGCTTATACAACTCAATACCAGAAAAACAAACAACCCAATCAAAAAGTGGGGAAAAGACCTAACAGACATTTCTCCAAAGAAGACATACAGATGGCTAACAAACACAAGAAAACATGCTCAACATCGCTCATTAGTAGAGAAATGAAAATCAAAACTGCAATGAAATATCACCTCACAGGGCTCAGAATGGCCATAATCAAAAAGTCTACAAATGATAAATGCTGGAGAGGGTGTGGAGAAAAGGGAAAAGGGAATGCTGTTGCACTATTGGTGGGAATGTAAACTGATACAGCCACTATGGAAGACAGTATGGAGATTCCTTTAAAAACTTGAAGAAAACCACCATATGACCTAGCAATCTCGCTGCTAGGTATATACCCTGAGGAAACCAAATTGAAAAAGACGCATGTATCCCATTGTTCATTGCAGCATATTTACGATAGCCAGAACATGGAAGCAATTTAGATGTCCACTGACAGATGAATGGATAAAAAAGTTGTGGTACATATACACAATGGAATATTAGCCATAAAAAGGAATACATTTGAGTCAGTTCTATATGAGGTAGATCAACCTAGAGCCTATTACACAGAGTGAAGTAAGTCAGAAAGAGAAAGATAAATATCATATTCTAACACATATATAAGGAATCTAGATAATGGTACTGAAGAATTTATTTACAGGCCAGCAATAGAGAAACAGACATAGAGAATAGACTTACGGACATGGGGAGAGGGGAGGAAAGGGTGAGGTGTATGGAGAGTAACATGGAAACTTATATTACTATATGTAAAATAGATAGCCAATGGGAATTTCCTGTGTGGCTCAAGGAAACTCAAACAGGGGGTCTCTATCAATCTATAGCAGTGGGATGGGAAGGAGACGGGAGGGAGGTTCAAAAGGGAGGTGATATATGTATACCTATGGCTGATTCATGTTGAGGCTTTACAGAAAACAACAAAATTCCGTAAAGCCATTATCCTTCAATTAAAATGTAAATAAATTTTAAAACACTGAAAAAAAATTTAAATATATTTCGTGTTAAGAAGACAAGAAAAATTTAAACATAAATGTTTTCTCTGCCCTTTGGCCTCTTCTCTCCCCTGTTGTGCATTGTGAATTTGTGTTTTGCAGCTATCAAAACTTCCCCATCAGCAGAAATAACATGCTCAACTATAAAGAGAAACATTCTCCTGTCTTCAACAAGACAACTCTTTAAAAACAATTCTTTTTTTGATAGGGAATCACGTGGTGTTCAGATCTGGATTGTGTAAACTGTCAACAACACATCGCTTAATGTAGAGGTCTGTCTCAAAACCATATGACTGCCTCAAATTCTAAAGAACAGAACTTTCTCAGAGTTTTCTGAGATGCTCTTCATGGATTATAATCCTCACATTTGGCTCAAATAGAATTTTCCATTCTTTTCTTAGATGGATTGATAAGTTTTTCATCAAAAATATTAATAGTGGATTATCTTCAACAAAGTCTTTTTAATAACATTACACATTAAATGTGCCTTTCCAAGTGTTTTTATGGCCAGTGAAGATCTTTTTTGGAAAATTGCAGTGAAGTTTCTAAAGTCTAGTATGTTTCTGTTTCCATAATGTTCTTTAAACAGTTTATTTTTGCCTGAGTGTATTTATTACAATGGTTCTTTTAGGGGAACTTGGGTTGGTGGAATGTCCAAAATGCAAAGTTGCTAAATACTATTAACCAAAACTATTGTTAGGGGTTACTGTGAACTCAAATAGAGTAAGATCCAGACTATCTGGGCTGCATAGTTTGTCTCAAAACAATATGCAGTTTCTCATATATAATAAACACACATACACACACATATTATAATATGTACATACACATACACATTGGAGAAGGAAATGGCAACCCATTCTAGTGTTCTTGCCTGGAAAATTCCATGGACAGAGGACCCTGGTGGGCCCCAGTCCATGGGGTCACAAAGAGTTGAACACAACTGAGCGACTGAGCACACTTAGTATAGGTATATCTACACACACACACACACACACATTTATTAGTGTGTATATACTGTCACAAGACAGTATACAAAGAACAAAGAGGTAGAAACAAAGGACATATGACTCACACACAAAATAACACATGATCTTGGAATAAATGAAAGACCTTTCATGAAATGCATTTATTTAAAGCACCAAGTTTATTTATCAAAAGCCTTGAATTGTGATTTCCATATTCCATAGTGTCCACATGGAAACTTTGCCAAAGATTAGGGTACAGAACAGTTTAGTCTGTGTACAGAGCATTTGCATTATTGTCCAGTGGACTCATGGTTATAACACGGTTCTGACAATTGGCACAGAAATTATTCAGGACAAAATCAGTTGCTACCTATCCTTAGCATTTCAAGTGCAACGGAACGCAGTTTCCACTGGCCATTGTGGTATCAGTGTACCACATCTAGAAATTCAAACAACTTTGCTTATATTGTGTTTCAGTACGCAAAGATTTATGAAACATAATATTAAGAACTATTTCCACTATTGACAATTGTATTGATTTCTGTTATTTGGACTGTTTTCTTTATGTATTTTAACTAGCATTCCCTAACAGTACCAGAGAAAGGACTCTTCAGTACTTTATACATCATGAAAAATAGTAAGCATTTACATGTAACTGGGAGCTAAAATTTTAAATTCTTTTTAATTCAGGTGTAATATGCATATGATAAAATTTATCTTTTTAAAGTATACAATTGAATGAGTTCTGTCAAGTTGAATACAGTAGGGTTACCACCATTATGATCTAGCTATGAAACATTTCCATCATTCCATAAAGTCACTCAAACTCTTTACTCCCACCCCTGGCAACTGCTGATCTTTTTGTCTTTTCTAGAGTATCATATGATTGGTATCTTCCACATGTAGTTCTTGCACTTGGTTTCTTTAACTTAATGTAGTACTTTTGAAACTCATTTATGTTGTTGAAGTGTAAGTAATTGATTCTTTCTTGCTGTTGAGGAATATTCCACTGTATGGATGTATCACAACTTATTTATTCATTCACTGGCTAATGAGGATTTGAGTGTTTATCCAGCTCTTTGTGTGGACATATGTTTTCATTGTTCATGGATATAAGTCTAGGAATTGGATTGCTGAATAATATGGTAAGTGTGCATTTAACTTTAGGATAACCTGCATAAATGTTTTCCAGAATAAGAGTTTCAGTTTATCTAAATTATTTGATACAGTGTCTGTTCAACTCTTTTTACTTCTCTAAAAATTGAGATATTTGTTTTACTACTGATTGCCAAAACTCCTTGTCTATTTCTTGCTATAAGCCCTTTGTTAAACTATTGATATATGTTTGGTAAATATTTTCTCTTATGTGTAGCTTGAATTTCTAATATTTTAACAGTATTTTTTGGAGAGCAGAAAATTGTACTTTTGAAAATGTACTGCTGCTGCTGCTGCTGACTCGCTTCAGTCATGTCTGACTCTGTGCGACCCCATAGACGGCAGCCCATCAGGCTCTCCCATCCCTGGGATTCTCCAGGCAAGAACACTGGAGTAGGTTGCCATTTCCTTCTCCAATGCATGAAATTGAAAAGTGAAAGTGAAGTTGCTGAGTCTTGTCCGACTCTTAGCGACACCATGGACTGCGGCCCACCAGGCTCCTCCGTCCATGGGATTTTCCAGGCAAGAATGCTGGAGTGGGGTGCCATTGCCTTCTCCACAATTTACCATTATTTTTATTTTATGGTACATATTTTTGGGTCTTTTAAGAAATCTTCACCTAATCCATGATCAGAAAGAATTTCTCCTTTTTTTTTCACCCAAAAGTTACAAAATTTTATAGGTTATTGGTTTTACATTTATACCTATGACCTATTTTATGTTAGTTCCTCTATATGGTATGAAATAAGAGTTGAAGATTGTTTTGTATTTTGAATATGGTATTCAAATATTTTAATCATTTGTGAAAAATACTGTTGTCAAAGATATTGACATATTGAAGTGTCTTGGTATCTATGCTGGCAAACAATTGACCAAATTTATGTGAGTCTACTTCTGAATTGTGCTTTCTTTGCTGTTACTCCACGTGTCTGTCCTTAAAATAGTACCAGAAGGTCCTGAATACTATAATTTTCAGAGTGAATTTTTAAACCAGGCAATATAAATTCTCTAACTTTGCTCTTCTGGTTCTTTATTTTGATATTAAAGTCCTTTACATTTATATATAAATGTAATAAATAGCTCATCAATTTATGCAAACATCTCCTAGGATTTGATTAGGATATGTTGAGTCTATTGGTCAATTATGTTTAATAATACTGAGCCTTGTGATTCCTCAGCATAGAATATATCTTCATTGGTTTAGATCACCCAAGACTTTTCTTAGCAATGTTTTTTTTTCAGTGTATTGTTCTTGTACATATTATATTTTATTATATTCATATGTGTCTCAATTTTATTGCTATAATATATTATTAATATATTACTCTTATAAATTCTACTTTCAGCTGTTCACTGTACCTGTGTATAATTTCAATTTATTTTGTATTCTTGCCTTTTATCTTGCAACTTTGCTAAAGTCACTTACTATTTCTGTAACTTTCTGCAGATAATAGGATTTCCATAAAGAATGCAAATTAAGAAAAATTTGCCACCTGTCTTCCAAACTCTGTGCCTTCCATTGCTGTTATTATTATTGTTAGCCTTATTATATCATTTTGTGACTCCAAGCAAGTGACTTTTAAACACATATTTATAGCCTATTAGATTTTTTACATATGTAATTATGTTTTAAATTTATCACACTACAAGTGTAGATATTATTGTTGGCATTGTAAAAATGAAGAAACTGAGGTTCAAAGACTTTGGTTGACTGACTTAGTACTAAACCACATTTTTCAAATTAAAGACTATATTACCATTAAAGCTCTATTCTAAAGACCCTACCACAACCCAAATTTAGTCATTTCTCATGGGCATTGTGGTATCCTTTTTCCCCTGTAAAAGTGTCCCTTTATCTCCAAAACATTTGCTCCCCCCAGAATTCTTCTTTCCCTAACTTGTTCCTTCTCATCTTCCTCTGCTTTCCCCAGACAGGAGTACAGAGCACCTGTTGTGACCACACAGTGAATCAAGAATTGGGAGTTAGTGAAAAAAGGCATGTTAGCTGACCTCAAGCTCACAACAGGTAGTTCAAAGACAGTGAATTATTGAAGTGACTTCAAGAGGCAGACATGAGCTGTGATGGGTATAGAGAAGAGGGAATATATTTGACTGTATAATGTATTCAGAAAGAACCTACCACACAAAATAAAAAGTGCAAAAAGAAAATCTCATTTTGGTGTCTTCCAAAAAAGTGCAAGATATCAGGTAGAGAGTGATGAAAAAAATAATTTGGAATGTGTGTTAGTTACATTTAAGACAGCAAAATGCATGTGACTCTAGGCATTTCAAACAAGGAATTTAATACAGAAAATTACCTACTGAGGGATGGTAGAATTGTAAAGATAAATAGAAAACACTGAGGCAACCTTGGATTTAGAAATAGGAAGTACCTTCTACCTAACATTCTAGGGCTGGAGGGACTTAGGAAAAAAGATAGCATTGGCAGGATTAAAAAGCCAAGATTCCTCACAGGAGTTAAAATCATGATAGGGGATTATAAGTGGAGTTGGAACACTCCTGTAAACATACTTCTGGGGCTGCCGGTGGAAGGAAAGAAAAATTTACAAAGAAATACCCTCCCTTGGTCTGTCTCAAAGTGAATTGGGTGAGAAAACGTATGGTCCAATATAAACTTGGTTATCTCTTAAAGTCAGTTCTATTTTAGCTATTGGGAAATCTTGCCTTTGTTTATTTTTCCAGTACCAGTGTTTTCTGCTAATGCTTTGCTTTGTGGGCATCTGAGTTTCCTTACTTGTATGCCATATGTGGTTTATCTCTTCCTTAAACACACCTTCCTTAAATTCCAATTATTATACTTGACTTCCAGCTAGGAGGGTCCATCTCTTCTCACCTCTTTCCTAGTCAGTATATGCAGTAAACATTTACTGAGCTCTTAGTATGCCCAAAAAGGTGTACTGGGTAACTGGGGAGAAAAATAAATAAAACTCACTTATTCAATGTCTACTGACCACAATCTAGTGAATCATTACAGTGTGGCTTCATTGTCCTGTTTGAGGTATATTATAACAACATTTTACACCATTTATATCCTATGTAATTATAAAATCCAATATACTATCTAAGGCAAGCAATTTTATGGTTATTTGCCACTTAAAAATATTCAGCATTTGTTTATATCCCATTAATACAAATAATGAAAAAATGATTTGTTTTAATCTGTAATAAACTGATTTATTGTGCATAACTGTAATATACTAGCTGCTGCTGCTGCTGCTAAGTCGCTTCAGTCGTGTCCGACTCTGTGCGACCCCATAGATGGCAGCCCACCAAGGCCCCGCCATCCCTGGGATTCTCCAGGCAAGAACACTGGAGTGGGTTGACATTTCCTTCTCCAATGTGTGAAAGTGAAGGTGAAGTCACTCAGTCGTGTCTGACTCTTAGCGACCCCATGGACTGCAGCCTACCAGGCTCCTCCGTCCATGGGATTTTCCAGGCAAGAGTACTGGAGTGGGTTGCCATTGCCTTTAGAGTTACATTTAATTGTTAACTCTGCCTACTCAAACACATATTAGGCAACAATCCCCAAAATGAGTATTTAACTTTGCATCAGATATAAAGGAGACTGTGGGCATTATAATTAAAATTATTTTGAGGCAGACAGAGAGCTAATTCCCAACAGATTTAGCATGTTCTGTAATTGAGAAAATGTACTTTTTATTGATTTACATGTACATTTTATAGGACACATGTTCTGTGTATAGTGAATAAATAACTTATGTAGTATCAAAATTAAAAAAAAAAAAAAAGATAGAAACGCCCCCTCTTCACTTCCTCTGTTTTCAAACCTTCTGTTAGGGTCTTCTATTGAATGAATGTAGCAGAAAGCGGGAGGGCAAGCAATCCTAGAAAATGAAAGTTACAGTAATAGAAGGATGAGGAAATAACATTAGAGAAAACAGGCAAATGATGGTATCAGCAAGCAAGGGCTGTGAAAAGAAGGCCCAGAGGAAAGTCTTAGATATGGAAAATGGTAACGATAACCTTGTATGTGAGACAGCAAAAGAGACACAGATGTATAGAACAGTCTTTTGGACTCTGAGGGAGAGGGCAAGGGTGGGATGATTTGGGAGAATGACATTGAAACATTTATATTATCATATGTGAAATGAATCGCCAGTCCAGGTTCGATGCATGATACAGGGTGCTCGGGGCTGGTGTACTGGAATGACCCAGAGGGATGGGATGGGAGGGAGGTGGGAGGGGGATTCAGGTTGGGGAACACATGTACACCCATGGCTGATCCACGTCAATGGATGGCAAAACCACTACAATATTGTAAAGTAATTAGCCTCCAATTAAAATAAATAAATTTGTTTAAAAAAAAAAAAGAAGACTGTGGTCTTGCCTCACTTGTCTTCTCTGCTGCCTACTATTCTGTTTGCATTTCTCAGCTGCTAAGGCTACAAATGGCCAAAGACAAGCTATAATATGATTTTTAAAAAGTGGATTCGAAGATCCATGTTATTATATACCTAGATATTGATATATAATATATTCAAAATATAAATGATTTTTAGTAAATAAAATGAAGTTTCAATTACAATGTCAATGCTATGTAGAGACTGAGACTGAATAAAAGTACTTAAAAGATTATATGAAAGTATCAAGTCTTGAGAATAAATGAGGTCATATTGAATTTTTTTAAATTTTGAATTGCTGGGACAGTAAATCAGGACTACATAGCCTGGAATTATGGAGCTGAGGATTAGCCTCAGAATACACAAATAGATCAAAATGTAGGAAAGAATAAGGTAGCAGACCACCTTGTATGTAAGAACATGATAAATGGCCATGATGGCATTTTAACTCAGCGGTAAAAGGATGGATTGTTTAGTAAATGGTACAGACACAGCTGGCTATCCATCTGGAAGAATATAAAACTGGACTCCTTTTTTACATCATATTAAAAATAAATTCCAAAAGGAATAAAAACGTAAATGTGAGAAATGCAAGAAAATCTGGGAAAGTCTATGGACACCCTCAGGGCAAAGTGGGTATGAACCTACTTGATTTATAAAAAAGTTAAAATCATCTATAATGAGATAAATCAAAACACAAAAGAAAACAGAAATTCTTGGACAGGTATTTGCAATGAGGAAAAAATATGGATGACCATTATGAATAAAATACAAAGATCTTTTTCAAATTTATTAGAAGAAAGCAAATAATGTCAGTGGGGAAAAAATGGTCAAAGGATTAGAAGAGGCAATTCACACAGAAATAAATCCCAATGGCCTGAATATATGCGAAAAGATGCTCAACACAGTAACTATGAGTGAAATGCAAATTAAAGTGACAATGAATATTTCTTTACATTTATCAATCTAGCATTTTTTTCTTTTTACAAAGAATGATTATACCTTCTGAAGGTAGACATGTGAAAAATAGGGAACCCTCACATCGCTAGAGTGATACTAACCTCTTTTAAGAAATGGTTCATAATACTAAAAATTGAAAGCACATATTCAAAGGAAGCCCCTGGTTGTCTAGTGGTTAGAACTCAGAACTTTCATTGCCATGGCCCAGGTGCAGTCTCTGGTTGGGGAAGTAAGATCCCCCAAGCCATGTGGACTGGGCAAAAAAATAAAAACAAAATTAAAAATGTGTATTCCTTCTGACCCAGAAAATATGGCTCTGGGAATCTTTCCTATGAAAATCAAAGCTAGAGTTCATAAAAGGACTACCTATAAGTAGAGAATGTTTGAATAAAATACTATCCATCTATAGCAAGGAGTATTAAGGAACCATCTTGGAATAATACCCATTGACTTGGAAGGGTTTTTATAAGATTAAGAATAATAGTATACATAAGATGTCACTTGTAGAAGAAATGATATTGAGCAGCAAAAAATCATGTATACAGCTATAGAAGCTTATACAAGTACATAGAAAACATGAAAGAACTATAAATTTGATTATATACAAGCTATGAATTTGGTTTTCTGGTAAAGATGGGCTTTTGGTAGAGACAGCAAGACGGTAAGCATGAAGTATGAGGAAGACAAATCTATGCAAATCCCCATCTCTATGTATGATTATGCTAATATAGTTACATGAAATTATCTGTGTATATGTACATGTGAATGCACATATATGTATGTGTACATACATATATGATTGTTCATAAAAACAAAAAATGATGAATAACCAGTTCAGTTCAAGGGCTTTCTTTTCTGCTGAGTATCTGAAGGTCTGAACATAACCCTTGCCTTGTGGCTGGTGCCAACAGTGGCTTTTTTGCTGTGCATGTGGCAAGAGTTTTGCTGGAGAGCCTATTTCTGCAGTTCTCATGGCTTTTTCTAAACAAGCTATGGGATTAATTAGGATATATGACACTATTTATCTTTATCATTTATTTTAGTATGCGGTTTTCTTACGTGATTACTCTAAGGCTTAGTCAATTACTTTTCTCTTTCCCGTGGGTTTCCCTGGTGGTAGAATTTTTATTTGTGTCCATTTCAGAAGCATCAAGAAAGTAGAAATCGTTTCGCCTGCCTCAGCCTTAGTTTTTTCACATGTGAAATGAGGATAATGATAGCTTCTCTGTCCCTGTCTCAAAGGGTTTTGGTGAAAATTAAGAAGATAATTAACTATGCATTAGCTCCTAGTAAAGATGTACCGTGTAACTACAGCTTCTTAGTGTTCAGTTTTTTACCTCTGCTATTTCATATGATTTTCACTTTTGTATGAACTGCTTGGAAGGAAACATAGAGCACCAGGTCTGCTATAATTAAGCAGAAGGTGAAACACTGGAAAATTAGGCAAAATCAAAGTAAAATCACTTATTTACAGATGATCAGCCATTTTGCAACAAGGTATCTAGGACTTGGAAAAAGTGACCCAAACCCCAAGTCTGATTTTAGTAGTCTTCCAAAAACAAAAACAAAATCCCTTCTCAAAACCAACTCTTCCCCATCCTTACAGCTGTGAGTTGTAATTCCATGACCTTAGTTTCTGTCTCATGAACTGCTGACCTAAGTCTCTACCCTCTACCTCTCCTGGATACAGCCTGATCTCTGAGCTGTCATTAAAGCAAGGTTTATTATTTATTTTTTATTTATTTTATTGAAGTATAACTTATTTACAATATTGTATTTGTTTATGGTGTACAGCAAAGTGATTTTATACATACTTTCACATACATGTATATATTATTTTTCATATTCCTTTACATTATGATTTATTATAGGATATTGAGTATAGCTTTCTGTGTTATACAGTAGGACCTTGTGATTAGAAAGATCACTCAGAATTTTTAAAAGGTTTGCTTTGTTGCTTTTCCATTCTATATATAATAGTTGTTTACACATGATCTTTCTAAAACACACATCTAGTCCCTTATAGTCTAGGCTGAACATTGTTAATTGGCACTTCTTTACTTTGCAGACACAATCCATTTGCTTTCCACACAGTATCAGGTTGCCCTGCGGGCCTGGACTCTTCCCCGTATCTCCAACCTCATTTTCCTGTCATATTGACCACTCCCTTTGTTTAAGGCCAACTCCAGAAAGGCTGTGGAAATGTAGCCTGTTACCAGCAGCACCCAGCTAGTACCAGCCTGGTCCTGTAGGAGGTACCCTTCCCCCAACATTACTTAATCACTCATCAGTGATAATGGCTCAGGGCCCTGGTCAGCCTCAGGAGCTAGGATTTGGACTTTAGGGCTGTGGGCTGTACTGCCACAAGCCCATTGAACAAAGCAGGAAGGTGTACCCACATGGGTGGAAGTTATAAACCGTGGCTAAACTAGGAGCCTAAAGCACTGGTGTGCTGGCAAAGGTAAACAATGGCTATCAGAGAGCGGGAACTCTGATGTTGTAGCATCAGAAGATTTCTGTGGTGTAAATATTCCTATTATGCAAATTTCAAGATTTAATTTTTTTTTTCATGGCTCTCAGAATTCCTGATAATTTAAAACTCAGGTCTTTCAAGTAGGAACCGGCAACAAAATAACCATACTGCAAAACAAGCCGCTCCTGGAACACATACAACAGTCTTCTGAGAATCTTAGCTGGGAACTGTGTGATTAAATGGAGAAGGCAATGGCACCCCACTCCAGTGCTCTTGCCTGGAAAGTCCCATGGATAGAGGAGTCTGGTGGGCTGCAGCCCATGGGGTCGCTAGGAGTCAGACACGACTGAGCGACTTTACTTTCATTTCTCACTTTCATGCAGTGGAGAAGGCAATGGCAACCCACTCCAATGTTCTTGCCTGGAGAATCCCAGGGACGGAGGAGCCTGGTGGGCTACCGTCTATGGGGTCGAACAGAGTCGGACATGACTGAAGCGACTTAGCGGCAGCGGTGCGATTAAATAAGCAAAGAAATAAGCACAGACCAACCAAGACTAGAGCCCAAACCAACCCAATATGTGAGAAGCATGGGAGGAGTGTACCTGGGAGGAGGGGAGAAAGGTAATCTTTTATGAGACGAAGTCCAGGCATATGAAGCAATTCCCTGCAGATGCCTTACATGTAGCCGGGAGGTGCCATGAGCTCTCCCGCCGGCACTTTCAGGCCACAGGCTACACAGAGAGGTGGTTCCTCTCTGACGGGTTTCTAATATGGGTGTATTGAATATTTCATCTCTGCAAATTCCCATGAAAACACTGGAATGTAGGAATTACTCTTCCCACTTCATAGGTAATGGAACCGAGGCTCAGGGAATTTGAGTAACTTTCTGTAGCCCCCATAGTTACCAACTCCTGATGTTAGGGTGTCTGGATCCCTGTGCATCTTTCATGGGACTGTTTTGATCTACATGTTATATGCAATTTGATTAACACTCAGATCTTGAAATCAGAGACTGTTGTTGATTGTATGCTAACCTATATTCAACCTAAAGTTTCCAAATGGATTGTTTGATAATAGTTTCCATAGCATAATAAAAAATACCATCTGACAACAAAAATCAACCCCCACTTTCCTCCTGAGTGGTCAACTGAGTGAGGCAAGGTGACCATCACTCTTCCTTTTTTAAATCTTTTTATTGAAATATGGTTTATTGAAAATGTGTTCTTTTCAGGAGTAAAGCAAAGTGATATATATATGCATATTCTTTTTAGAGTCTTTTCCATTATAGATTATTACACAATACTGAATACAGTTCCTTGTGTTATATGGTAGGTCCTCGTTGTTTATCTATTTTATATATAGTAGTGTGTACATGTTAATCCCAAACTTCTAATTTATACCTCTATATCCCCTACCTTTCCACTTTGGTAACCATAAGTCTATTTTCTATATCTGAGAGTCTATTACTGTTTTATAAATAGTAAGTAAACTTGTGTCATTTTTTTTATCCCACATGTAAGTGATACCATATGATATTTGTCTTGCTCTGTCTGACTTCACTTAGTATGATGATCTCTAAGCTCATTCATGTTGCTGCAAAAAACATTATTTAATTATTTTTTATGCCTGAGTAATATTCCATTGTATATATGTATCACATCCTCTTTCCGGGGTTTCCCAGATGGCACAGTGGTAAAGAATCCACTTGCTGATGCAAGTAGAGATGCAGGAGATGGAGGTTTGCTCCTGAATCTCCCACAGGAGATGAGGGAAGATTCCCTGGAAAAGAAAATGGCAAACCCACTCAGTATTCTTGCCTGGAAAATCCCACGGACAGAAGAGCATGGTGGACTACAGTTCATGGGGTCGCAAAGAGCTGGACATGACAACATGCACACATACACACCACATTTCCATTATCCATTCATCCATCGATGAAGGTTGCTTCCGTGTCTTGGCTAATCACTGTCCCTTTTAATGCTGAAAGTATAAATTCCTATGTCTGTGGGTTATTAAGCCCCTTCCATGTACAAGTTATTTTACATATGTCATCTCATTTCATCTGCAGGAGAATATAAAAGAAACCTATTCTCATGCTCACCATATGGCTGAGAAAGAGAAGCTCAAACATGTGAAATGACTTGCCCAAATCTATACAACTCATGGGTGACAGAGTCCGTATTCATAGCTGGATCTCCCCAATGTCCAACTCTATGCTCACCCTTTTTGATGACATAGCCTCTCTGTCACCACCACCCAGGAGACAAACAGCACTGTGAGCAAAGCCATTTCTTCCACATGAACTTGCTGCTTTCAACACATTTAAATCCAAAGCCGCAAATCTAAATGTGTGCTATTCAGCACACAGTCACCTCTGTTCAATAAAGGCTGATTAGAAACTTCAGGGAGTTATGATATGTCAAGACCCACCGGACCCCTTGCTGCAGCTTTAATCATAATTGGAGCTTGTCTAAGATCCCTCTGTTCATCTGTACTAACGTATAGGATTTTAATCACAAATTTGCAGCTCTATGTCATTATGAAGGAGAAAAAGTCCCTTGCAATGTTGCTAATTGACCTTAATCCAATGTGATGTGTAATACACTCAGCGGGATCCTCAGGCACTCTAGAAACAGGACAGTAAAACACCTCTTAAATCCAAATTATATTTGAAATAGCAGATCAGATTATTTCTAGCATCCTCAAACAAACCGTGGCCTGCTGAAATTTATCTTATGCTTTCCAAACAAGGCAGACTCCAGCCTGACATGCCGGTTGTGTTATGAGTTCATCTACCTTGAAAGTCACACAAGCATCTTCTTAATGGGCTGCATGGCTGATGCCTTTGAGAAGATGAGTGGTCTGGCATAAGGGCGCTGATTCCACATCTGTGCTGGCTCTGAGGTCAGGCTGAGCTGGGAGGATCAGATGATACATCTCAGAATCAGACACACCAGTGCTCATTATCAAACTGTGACCTTGGGTGGGCAACTCAGTGCTGCTGAGGCATGGACCCTTCACTTATACAGAGCTAATAATTATATGAGCCTTGCAGACTTGTGATATTTAGTGACAATGTGTGGAAATAGCCTTGTAAAAGTGAACTGAGCATTTTAGTAAAGCCTGCTCACAGCCATGTGAAATGACAACATGGCCATGTGAAGTGAACTCTATTCCTTTTCTGGTTTTAATTAACATTTTATTTTTAGATAGTATAGATAAACAGATGTGAGAAATGATACAGAGATATCGCATTCTTTTCTTATCCAGATTTCCTCCAATAGTAATGTCTTGCAAAACCGTATTCCAATACCACAACCACATTTTCTGCATTGTGACAGTCACGGTGAAGAATAATTAGGTTACCACAAGGTCTCTGTACTATTCTCATTATTTTTTCAAACTTTTTTCACTTCAGTTAAGTTCAGTTCAGTTCAGTTCAGTCGTTCAGTCATGCCCGATTCTTTGCGACCCCATGAATTGCAGGACACCTGGCCTCCCTGTCCATCACCAACTCCCAAAGTTCACTCAAACTCACGTCCATCGAGTCGGTGATGCCATCCAGCCATCTCATTCTCTGTCATCATCTTTCCCTCCTGCCCCCTGTGCTGGATCTCTGTTGCTTTGTACAGGCTTTCCCTAGTTGCAGAGAGTGGAAGTCTCTCTTCATTGCAGTGCTTGGGCTTCTCTTTGGCGTGGTTTCTCTCATTGCCAAACACAGGCACTAAGCACATGGGCTTCAGTAGTTTTGGTATGCTTGCTAGTAGTTGCAGCTTGCAGGCTGGAACCAAGGATTGAACTCGTGTTCCCTACATTGGCAGGCAGATTCCTATCCACTGAGTCACCAGGGAAGTCCTGTACTATTCTTCTTTAGACACCGCTACCTACATCCTGAACTTTTTATGGTGTCCTTAACCTCTGGGAACCACTAATCTGTTCTCCATTTCTATAATTTCATCATCCAAATATTTTATACAAATGGAACCACACAGTATGGAAGCTTTCAGGATTGGGTTTTCTCACGCATCATAATTCCCCAGAGATTCATCCAGGGTACTACATGCATCATAGTTCATTCTAACTCACTGCTGAGTGGTATTCCATGGCAAGGATGGACTACAATTTGTTTAACCATTTTCTTGTTAAAGGACAGCTGGTGGGAACTGTCTTCCAGTCCAGTGGTTAGGATTCCATGCTTCCACTGCAGCAGAATAGATTTGATCCCTGGTCAGGGGATTAAGACCCCACATGACACACAAAGTGGCCAAATGATAATAATAGTGATAATGATAAGATAAAGGCCAGCTGGGTTGTTTCCAGGTTTTTATTATTTTAAAGCTACTATTTATTTTGAAGCTACTATTAAGTAAAGTAATGCTCAAAATTCTCCAAGCCAGGCTTCAGCAGTATGTGAACTGTGAACTGCCTGATGTCCAAGCTGGTTTTAGAAAAGGGAGAGGAACCAGAGTTCAAATTACCAACATCTGCTGGATCATTGAAAAAGCAAGAGAGTTCCAGAAAAACACCTATTTCTGCTTTATTGACTATACCAAAGCCTTTGACTGTGTGGATCACAGTAAACTGTGGAAAATTCTGATGGAGATGGGAATATCAGACCACCTGACCTGCCTCTTGAGAAACCTGTATGCAGGTCAGGAAGCAACAGTTAGAACTGGACATGGAACAACAGACTGGTTCCAAATAGGAAAAGGAGTACGTCAAGGCTGTATATTGTCACTCTGCTTATTTAACTTATATGCAGAGTACATCATGAGAAACACTGGGCTGGAAGAAACACAAGCTGGAATCAAGATTGCCGGGAGAAATATCAATAACCTCAGATATGCAGATGACACCACCCTTATGGCAGAAAGTGAAGAGGAACTCAAAAGCCTCTTGATGAAAGTGAAAGAGTAGAGTGAAGAAGTTGGCTTAAAGCTCAACATTCAGAAAACTAAGATCATGGCATCTGATCCCATCACTTCATGGCAAATAGATGGGGAAACAGTGGAAACAGTGGCTGACTTTATTTTGGGGGGCTCCAAAATCACTGCAGACTATGATTGCAGCCATGAAATTAAAAAACTCTTACTTCTTGGAAGGAAAGTTATGACCAATCTAGACAGCATATTAAAAAGCAGAGACATTACTTTGTCAACAAAGGTCCGTCTAGTCAAGGTTATGGTTTTTCCAATAGTCATGTATGGATGTGAGAGTTGGACTATAAAGAAAGCTGAGTGCCGAAGAATTGATGCTTTTGAACTGTAGTGGTGGAGAAGACTCTTGAGAGTCCCTTGGAGTGCAAGAAGATCCAACCAGTCCATCCTGAAGGAGATCAGTCTTGGGAGTTCATTGGAAGGACTGATGTTGAAGCTGAAACTCCAATACTTTGGCCACCCGGTGTGAAGAGCTGACTCATTTGAAAAGACCCTGATGCTGGGAGGGATTGAGGGCAGGAAGAGAAGGGGACGACAGAGGATGAGATGGCTGGACGGCATCACTGACTCAATGGACATGGGTTTGGGTAGACTCCGGTAGTTGGTGATGGATAGGGAGTCCTGGTGTGCTTCGGTTCATGAGGTCACAAAGAGTCAGACATTAATGAGCAACTGAACTGAACTGAACTATGAACCTTTGTGTATATTTATGTATGGAAATAGTTGAATTTCTCCTGGGTAAGTCCTCTAGAGTGCAGTTGTTGGGCCATATGGCAGTTGGGGGTTCAGTTGTATAAGAAACTATCAACTTTTCCAGAGAGGCTATGCCATTTTCATTTCCATCTATATGAGTAATCTAGTTTCTCTGCATCCTCTAGGGCATTTGATGCCATCACTATTCTTTACTGTATCCATTCTGATAAGGGCATAATGACATCTCATTTTGGCTTTTTTTTTTTTTCCTAATGACTAAAATGGCTGAAAACTTTTTCATTTACTTATTTGCCATGTTTATTATCTCTTTGGTGAAATGTCTGCTTATGTCTTTCATCTATTTTCTAAGTGTATTTTTACTGTTTAGTTTGAGATTTATATTCTAAAATTTGTCTCAGCCCTTAGTTGTGTGACTGATAAAAATATCTCTCTAGTCTATAACTTTTCCTTCCATTCTCGTATCAGAGTTTTCACAGAGCAAAACTTTTAGCTTCATGTTTACTGGTTTATTAATTTTATTTTTATGTATTATTGTGTTGTTGGTGTCAAGTCTAAGAACCCTTTGCTTTAGCCTAGATACTGAATGTTTTGTGTAAAAGTTACATCCTATTTCATATTATGTTTAAGTCTATATGTTTAATTTTTGAATAAAGTATGACATTTAATTTAAGGTTTACTTTTAAGTTAAGGTTACATTTAAGTTCAAGTGTACCTACAGATCGGAGAAGGCAATGGCACCCCACTCCAGTACTCTTGCCTGGAAAATCCCATGGATGGAGGAGCCTGGTAGGCTGCAGTCCATGGGGTCGTTAAGAGTCGGACATGACTGAAGCGACTTCACTTTCACTTTTCACTTTCATGCATTGGAGAAGGAAATGGCAGCCCACTCCAGTGTTTTTGCCTGGAGAATCCCAGGGACGGCGGAGCCTGGTGGGCTGTCGTCTATGGGGTCGCACAGAGTCAGACATAACTGAAGCGACTTAGCAGCAGCAGCAGCAGCAACACCTACAGATATCCAGTTGTTTCAGTAACTACTGAGTTACTGTGGCACCTTTTCCAAAAATTAGTTAGCTATATTTATGTGGGCCTATTTCTGCTTCTTTACTCTTTTCCATTGATCTATGTCTCTCTCTCCATCAATACCCCACTATTGATCATTGTAACTAAGGGGGGGGGGCCTTATTATAGGATGGAGTGTTTTCTCCCACTTTATTATTGTTCTACAAACTTTTTTTAGTTGTCTAGTGTTCTTGTGTTTCCATATATATTTTAGGATACACTTCTCTGTGTCTACTAAACCCTTCCTTGAATTTTGATAGGAATTGGAACATACATACATATTAATTTAGAAAGATTTGGCATCTTTACTATGTTGTCTCCCAACCAATAAACATGTATGCCTCTCCATTTAGTTAAGTCTTCCTTGATTTTTTAAAATCATTTTGTTTTCAGTATATTGATTATGCTTATGTTTTGTTAAGTGTATACCCAAGTGGTTCATCTTCACTGGAGCAACTGAAATGCTACAGTATATTTTTAATTTCAGCTTCCCAATGTTCAGTGTTAATCTCATTTAGGAGTAAAAATTTTTAATTTCCCTTGTACTGTATCCTGTGACTTGATGAATTTACTTACTAGTTCTAGGAGCTTTTCATAGATTCTTTAGGATTTTCTACATAGAAAATCATATCAGCTGCAAATGGGGTGATACTGCAAATAAGGTGATTACTGAGAAAAATATGTTTTCTGTCTCTTTCTCACAAACAGGTCTATTTTTCATATTCTAGATTTTACTCTGTGCTATTTTCTCTAGGCTAACACATGAGCAGCAGGTAGGAACTAGCAGAAGCTTTCAAAACTCAATCTCATTAATTCCTGTACATGGAGGGGAGTAGCTCATATTTATTTTCCCACTAATATGCATTACACCACATAGAACATTTCTATCTCATGTAGGCAGAGTTATCTACAGTCAATTTGACAGCTGTTAGAGGTTGTGGCCAGCCGTGAATTTGCAAATTCCCAAGCTCTTACGTTCTCCACCACAGGACACAGGAAAGTGGGGGCCTTTCTTGCATGACTGGAGACAAAGGATCTTTCTGATTATCTATGGTAGTCAAAGAGTATTTCTTAATATATAAGAATCTCCAAGAAGGTTTCATCATCTTCCAATTTACTTGCGTACGTAGTAGTGTTTGAGGAGAGGATAAATCAACATATCAACAACAAAAACAAAGCCTGCATTGAATCAAATAAGCTTAATCTATCCCACTTTTTAGGGACCTTTTAAGTAGATATTAAACTGGACTGAGATACTGTAATGCTTATAAAAGAAGACTTGGCAAAGGTAAGTTTATTTATTGATCTTTTAAAATCTAATCAACCCACCAAAACCTTGAAATCCAGAGGTAGATTCTTTTATAATCAATGGGATGTTTTCAAAAAGCAATTTCTGAAACCCCATTTGGCGCTTTTTTCTTCCCTGCTTCTATGAGACTCTGATTTGTTAGATATTGAATGCTGTCAGGAGATTTTATTTAAAACTAATTCCCAGGCAACTCTGCTTCACAGGCACACCTTGGAGTGACTGACCAAGCAACTTTAAGTTTCTGAGAATCTTACAAAACAATTCAAGTATGCTTGGGGGTGGATATCACCCTCAGGAATTTGAAGATTTGGGGATAAGTAGATGGAGGACACTGGTCTTGTTGGACCTTCTCAGACAGAATATGGAAGGGACTAAGAACATCTTCTCCTGCCATGTAGAACTGAGGCAGGAGGTATGTGGTCCCCATACCCAGGGCGAGCAATTAGTTTGTTCTCTGGACAGAAACTCCAAAATATCAAAAGCAGGACTAGAGAGAGAGGGCTGGGCCCTGCCCAGATAAGACACCACATATTTCTCATTCTGAGAGTCAAGGAGATATTGTTGACTAGAAAACTCCTTGGTGATCAAAAGGGGAGTGATGCCAAGCTAGTGATGTTCATCACTAAAGAGTCACAGGCCTCTTCACTGGAATCCACTTTGACTGAGTGATGAGTGCATACACATGGGAGGATCATGAGATATACCAAATACAGAGTCAGAACCAGGCAAATCAAAATGATTAGCCAGAGAAAACCCTGAAGAAATATCCCATAAAAATGAATCAAACTACTACTGTCTCCCTGAGTCAACCCATGTCTATCCACACGTACTGTACTCTTTTTCCTCTTAATAAAGACTTTATTTTTTTCACTACTTTCTATTTTTACAGAAATTCTTTCCTGCAAAGCCAAATGACCAGGGCCTTGTCACTGACGGCTGGTCTATGGCTAAAATTCAGTGCTCTCATTGCAGCTACCTGACCTCAGACTCTGACTGGGACCCGAAGCCCTGTTTCAAGCCACTCCAGGCTGAGACCACCCACCCAAGATCAGAATGTAATGCTCAACATCTCCTGGTCTGTCCATCACTAAAGGAAGAGCCTGTCTGTGTAGTAATTTTGGCTTTTCCATTTCCAAAATAACCTCTAAAGATGAAGCTGTAAAATGAGGGGTTTGAGGTTTGCCCCTCTGCTGAAATTAGTTTTCTTGGGCAAATATTCCCTATAATAAATCACAAATAATTTATTAAGCTCAGAGGAAAATAACTTAAGAAGATGAAGACAAAAGTTGAATTTATTATTTTGTCTATCAAAAACCTCATCTTTTTGTGAACACCATATTTTCTATGTAAGGAAAAGACACATCACATATGCATGAAAATCAATACATCTATATTGTATCCAAACCCTACTGATGGAACTAACAAATGCATTATCAGTCTAGCCCATTCCTTTGAAAATAAATTGATTTTTCAGCACTTTTCTCCAAACTCAGTTGCTTTGAAAATAAAATCGTTTTCTTTCTTTCTGACACCAGTACATTTTAAATGTGAGCATTTTCTCATCTCATGATTGTTTTCTGTGATTTTTTCCCACTGATTGGACATATCTAATTATCAAAATAGCTATTTAAATAGAATGCATTTTCAGTAATGTCTTTAAAATGCCGCTTATGGAGATAAAGCTTTCCATGACCTTTAAACCACAGCCACCTTTCTTTGCTCAGCACTGAATGAAATATGGCATCACAGATAATCTTGACACCACTACTTACATATTGGTATCAGAATCTACATGTTTTTATTTTTTAATTGCCTAACGCGGCAGCTTCATGGCCATAAAAGGTGATTGAAAGTCTTTGTACAATATGTGAAACTGGCTGTTTCCCACTTATAATAGGATATGAACAGAGTTTTATCACCAATGCTTATTTTCTGTTGACATTTTTATGAAAATAAATGTAGATTGGGTTGCCCCACTCTGTTCAGGCTTGAAGACCATACTATAGTATGTGAATCAATATTCTCTCCACTTTGAAGATCAACCTAAATGCAAGTACAATAGCTTTTCTAGGGTCATCTAGTATAACTTTGCTGTGAAGGTCTGAATCAGTTGGCTACTAAGGTACATTATATTAATTATTTTTATTTGTATATGTGTGTTTGCCTGGTGTTTTCTTGAGCACTTAAACTGCAATTATTCTTCTCATTTTTCATGTGTAATTGATTTAGCTATGCTCTTATAAGGATTGTCTTTAACATATTATCCACATAAATGTCAGAGTATGGAAATACATTACATATATGTATATGTATAACTGGAGAAAGAAATGCAAACCACTACAGTATTCTTGCCTGGAGAATCATATGGACAGAGGATCCTGGTGGCTACAGTCATTGGGGTTGCAAGAGTTGGAAACAGCTTAGCAACTAAACCATGACCACCGTATATATATATATATATAACAATTGAGATATTATTGCACTGTTCTCAGTTTGAATCAGAAGAACTAGATTGAATTCCAATGTTTGTGTTCAGTCCGGTTAGCTCAGTTGGTCACTTGTGTCTAACGCTTTGTGAACCCATGGACTGCAGCACGCCAGGCTTCCCTGTCCATCACCAACCCCCAAAGGTTACTCAAACTCATGTCCATTAAGTTGGTGATGCCAACCAACCACCTCACCCTCTGTTGTCCCCTTCTCTTCCCACCTTCAATCTTTCCCAGCATCAAGGTCTTTTCCAATGAGTAACTTCTTCACATGACCTGGCCAAAGTATTGGAGCTTCAGCTTCAGCATCAGTCCTTCCAATGAATATTCAGGACTGATTTCCTTTAGGATGGACTGGTTGGAGCTTCTTACAGTCCAAAGGACTCTTAAGAGTCTTCTCCGACACTACAGTTGAAAAGCATCAATTCTTGGGTGTGCAGCTTTCTTTACAGTCCAACTATCACATCCATACATGACTACTGGAAAAACTATAGCTTTGACTAGAGGGACTTTTGTTGGCAATGTCTCTCTGCTTTTTAAAATGTTACCTAGGTTGGTCATAGCTTGTCTTCCAAGAAGCAAGTGTCTTTTAATTTCATGGCTGCAGTCACCATCTGCAGTGACTTTGGAGCCCCCAAAATAAAAAGACTGTCCCTATTCCCATTGTTTCCCCATCTATTTGACATGAAGTGATGGGAACAGATGCCATGATCTTAGTTTTCTGGATGTTGAGTTTTAAGCCAACTTCTTCCCTCTCCTCTTTCACTTTCATCAGGAGGCTCTTTAGTTCTTCTTTGCTTTCTGCCATATGGGAGGTGTCATCTCCATATCTGAGGTTATTGATGTTTTTCCCAGCATTCTTAACTCCAGCTTGTGCTTCATCTAGCCCAGCATTTCTCATGATGTACTCTGCATATAAGTTTAATAAGCAGAGTGACAATATTCAGCCTTGAGATACTCTTTTTCAAATTTGGAACCAGTCAGTTGTTCCATGTTCAGTTCTAACTGTTGCTTCTTGGCCTGCATATAGATTTCTCGGGAGGCAGGTAAGGTGGTCTAGTATTCCCATCTATTTATGAATTTTACACAGTTTGTTCTGATCCTCACAGACAAAGGCTTTGGCATAGTCAATAAAGTAGATGTTTTTCTGGTATTCTCTCACGTTTTCGATGATCCAGCAGATGTTAGCAATTTGATCTCTGGTTCCTCTGCCTTTTCTAAATCCAGCTTGAACATCTGGAAGTTCACGGTTCACATACTGTTGAAACCTGGCTTGGAGAATTTTGAGCATTACTTTGCTAACATGTAAGATGAGGCCAATTGTGCAGTAGTTTGAGCCTTCTTTTATACTGCCTTTCTTCAGGATTGGAATGAAAACTGACATTTTTCAGTCCTGTGGCCACTGCTGAGTTTTCCAAATTTGCTGGTATATTCAGTGCAGGATTTTCACAGCACTGCCTTTAGGATTTGAAACAGCTCAACTGGAATTCCATCACCTCTACTAGCTTTGTTCGTAGTGATGCTTCCTAAGGCCCACTTGACTTCGCATTCCAGGATGTCTGGCTCTAGGTGAGTGATCACACCATCATGGTTATCTGGGTCATGAAGATCTTGTTTGCACACTCCTGTGTATTGTTACCACCTCTTCTTAATATCTTCTGTTTCTGTTAGGTCCATACTATTTCTGTCCTTTATTGTGCCCATCTCTGCATGAAATGTTCCCTTGGTATCTCTAATTTTCTTAAGAGATCTCTAGTCTTTTCCATTCTGTTGTTTCCCTCTAATTCTTTGCATTGATCATTGAGGAAGGCTTTTTTATTTCTCCTTGCTATTCTTTGGAACTCTGCATTCAAATGGGTTTATCTTTCCTTCTATTGTTTACCTTTAGCTTCTCTTCTTTTCTCAGCTATTTGTAAGGCCTCCTCAGACAACTATTTTGCTTTTTTGAATTTCCTTTTCTTGGGGATGGACTTGATCACTGCCTCCTGAACAATGTTGCGAACCTCTATCCATAGTTCTTCAGGTGCTCTATCTGACCTAATTCCTTGAATCTATTTGTCACTTCCACTGTATAATCATAAGGGATTTGATTTAGGTCATACCTGATTAGTCTAGTGGTTTCCCCTACTTTCTTCAATTTAAGTCTGACTTTGGCAATAAAGAGTAAATGATCTGAGCCACAGTCACCTTCAGTCTTGTTTTTGCTGACTATATAGAGCTTCTCCATCTTTGGCTGCAAAGAATATAATCAATCTGATTTCAGTATTGACCATCTGGTGATGTCCATGTGTAGAGTCTTCTCTTGTGTTGTTGGAAGAGGGTGTTAGCTATGACCAGTGTGTTCTCTTGGCAAAACTCAGTTGGCCTTTGACCTGTTTAATTTTGTACTCCAAGGTCAAATGTGCCTGTTGCTCCAGGTATCTCTTGACTTCCTACTTTTGCATTCCAGTCCCCTATAATGAAAAAGATATCTTTTGGGGGTGTTAGTTCTAGAAGGTCTTGTAGGTCTTCATAGAACCATTCAACTTCAGCTTCTTCAGCATTACTGGTTGTGGCATAGACTT
The DNA here is from genome assembly GCF_003369695.1 of Bos indicus x Bos taurus. Classification (NCBI taxonomy): domain Eukaryota; kingdom Metazoa; phylum Chordata; class Mammalia; order Artiodactyla; family Bovidae; genus Bos; species Bos indicus x Bos taurus. The sequence goes on from NC_040077.1 coordinate 78,381,178, forward strand.
GGATTATTGTGATATTGAATGGTTTGCCTTGGAAACAAACAAAGATCATTCTGTCGTTTTTGAGATTGCATCCAAGTACTGCATTTTGGACTCTTGTTGACTATGATGACTACTCCATTTATTCTAAGGGATTCTTGCCCACAGTAGTAGATATAATGGTCTTCTGAGTTAAATTCACCCATTCCAGTCCATTTTAGTTCACTAATTCCTAAAATGTTGATGTTCACTCTTGCCATCTCCTGTTTGACCACTTCCAACTTGCCTTGATTCATGGACCTAACATTCCAGGTTCCTATTCAATATTGCTCTTTACAGCATCAGATTTTACTTTCATCCACCCAGTCACATCCACAGCTGGGTGTTTCTTTTGCTTTATCTCTGTCTCTTCATTCTTTCTGGAGTGATTTCTCCACTGATCTTAGTAGCATATTGGGCATCTACTGACCTGGGGAGTTCATCTTTCAGTGTCCTATCTTTTTGCCTTTTCATACTGTTCATGGGGTTCTCAAGGCAAGAATACTGAAGTGGTTTGCCATTCCCTTCTCCAGTGGACCATGTTTTGTCAGAACTTTCCACCATGACCTGTCCATTTTGGGTTGCCTTACATGACAGGGCTCATAGTTTCATTGAGTTAGACAAGGCTGTGGTCCATGTGATCAGATTGGCTAGTTTTCTGTGATTGTGGTTTTCATTCTGTCTGCCCTCTGATGGAGAAAGATAAGAGGCTTATGGAAACTTCCTGATGGGAGAGACTGACTGAGGGGGAAACTGGGTCTTGTTCTGATGAGTGGGGTTATGCTCAGTAAATCTTTAATCCAGTTTTCTGTTGATGGGTGGTGCTATGTTCCCTCCCTATTGTTTGATCTGAGGCCAAACTATGGTAGAGGTAATGAAAATAATGGCAACCTCCTTCAAAAGGTCCCAAGCATATACTGTTACACTTAGTGCTCCCAGTCTGCAGCAGGCCACTGTCAATCTGCGCCTCCTCCGGAGACTCCTGGACACTCACGGGCAAGTCTGGGTCAGTCTCTTCTGTGGTCATTGCTCCTTTCTCTTGGGTCCTGGTACACACAAAGTTTTGTTTGTGCCCTCCAAGAGTCTGTTTCCTCAGTCCTGTGTAAGTTCTGGTGGTTCTCTGGTGGGGTAATGGTGACCTCCTCCAAGAGGGCTTGTGCCATACCCAGGTCTACTGCACCCAGAGCCCCTGCCCCTGCAGCAGTCCACTGCTGATCCGTACCTCCACAGGAGACACTCAAACACAGTTCTGGCTCAGTCTCTGTGGGGTCTCTGGGTCCTGGTGTGCACAGGGTTTTTTCTGAGCCCTCCTAGAGCCTCTGGCGGGTATGGGGTTTGATTCTAAACATGATTTTACCTCTCCTACCATCTTGCTGGGGCTTTTCCTTTGCCCTTGGATATGGGTTATCTTTCCTTGGTGGGATCCAACATTCCCCTGTCAATGGTTGTTCAGCAGTGAGCTGTAATTTTTGAGTTTTCACAGAAGAAGATGAGCACACATCCTTCTACTCCACTGTGAATGGTAGAGTGTGGTGATTTCTTTTTTTCATGAGTTGGAATGTATAGCAACAATAACAGGCTTCTGAGTTTTTAAGCAGCTTTCTCCAATGCATTTTGTTTTTTTATTTTATTCTAGTCACACCAGTCTTCCCACGGTTCTTTGGAAAAGCCAAACTCCCTTCAGCATAGGATCTTTGTATATGTTTCTCTTTATTCAGAATGCTATCCCACTTTTCATGCCATTTTCTATACTTTCCTTAATAACTTCTACTCACCCCACAGATGTAAACTCAGATGTGATATTTGTTTCAGCAAATCCTTCTTTACTGTCCATCACTGAATAGTCCACAGCATTAAAAATCTCTTCATAAACAGTGTTTGTCTCAGCCACACTGAGTTATTCATCAGATCATGACGCAGGTATAGAAACAGAATGAGTAGGAGGGCCTTGAACACATAGAGTTTTATCTCTTGTTATAGATTTTCACCAGGGAGTGAGGAAGTACATAATATGATCAGATTTGTGTTTTAAATAAATAACACTGTTAGCAAAATAGTTGATAAAATAACACGGATTTTAGGAATATTCATGAGTAAAACTGGTGATTAATATTGGATGATTGTCTTGATATGGATGACAGAGGAAAGAGTCTGAGGCACCCCATGGGTTTCTGGCTGGTGACTGGCTGGCACTGGCTGGGTAAGTTGTGAGATGTTGAAACAAGAAGAGACGTAGATGAGGATGGATGGAAGCAAGAGGAAGGACAGTTCTGTCCAAAACATGTTGAGGCTGAATTACTGCAAAGTAGTCAACTGGAGTGTGACAATTGCATAGAGACAAGTGTAATATAACTGACAGTTTACAGCACAGTGACTTCAGAACTCGATCAGAAAGTGAAAATATGAGCATTAAGATGGGCCAAGAAAATAGATAACTGACCAGTAACAGAGATAAAGACAGGGAAAAGGCTCAAAAACCTCCAAAGTAAACATTGCCAAAGCTATTAAAGGATGTTTAAGAGACATCAAGATCAGGGGCAAAATGTAGCTCAAGGAGAAGAATGATTTAGTGAAACAATGCAATGTAATCTTCAGATCAAGAATATATTGCTGAGAATAGTTTTTATGGAATGGTGAGAGACAGAAGGTTAACTGTGTAGAAAATAAAATTATTTTGTTGTGAGTGCCCAATGTACCAGTACAGCATATAGTAGAGGTTGTGACAAAGATTCCTTGCTTGCCCAAACTTTAGCCAGGCTCTTCAACTTCTCCCATGTCCATATATGCATTCCTTTATAAAATTCATTTTTAGCAAGAACCCTGATAAATCAGTGTAACCAGACCCACTCCCTTCAATTTCTAATAAGGTTCTTCATCCCCCAAGATGATGCCTGATCATCTTAACTTGTTCACAGTAAAAAGCCTGTTAGGTCATTTTAGCCAGAACCTCCATTATCACTCTCATGTTTCTCTCATTAATTTTCCATCCACTGACCCCAACTCTGCTTCTTGGCTATAAACTCCCACTTGCCCTACCTCTCTTTCCCAGTGTAATATTTTATTGCACTGGTCTCTATAACTAACACAATGATCATGAATAAAGCTACTTTACCATCTTTAACAAGTGTTATTGAATAATTTTTTAACAGTTGTCCTATGGTTATCAGAAGTCCTAATTATCATTGTACTGATATATACCTGTGTAATATAACAAGAATATCATGATAGAAATAGCAATATATCACCTTATATCAGTCAGAATGCGCATCATCAAAAAGTCTACAAATAATAAATGCTAGAGAGGGTGTGGAGGAAAGGGAACACTTCTATACTGTTGGTGGGAATATAAACTGGTGCAGCCACTATGGAGAACAGTATGTAGGTTCTCTGAAAAGTGAAAATAGAATTACCATATGATCCAGCAATCCTACTAGATTTTTTCTGGGCATATATCCAGAAAACACAAAACTCTAATTCAAAAAGGTACATGCACACCAATGTTAATAGCAGTGCTATTTACAATAGCCAAGACATGGAAACAACCCAAATGCCCATCAACAGACAATTGACTTAAGAAGACCTGGTACATATATATAACAGATTACTCAGCCACAAAAAAGGATGAAATAATGTCACCTGTAGCAACATGAATAGAAGTATAGAACATTATATTTAGAGAATTCAGACAGAGAAAAACAAATATATGGTATCACTTACATGTAGAATCTTAAAAAAAAAAAATACAAATGAATTTACATATGAAATAGAAACACATTCAGTCATAGGAAAAAATCTTATGGTTGCCAAAGCAGAGAGGTAATGGGGGAGGGATAAATTAGAAGTATAGTGTTGACAGATAGAAAATACTATACATAAAATAGATAAAACACAAGGATTCACTATATAGCACAGGGAACTATATTCAATGTCTTATATAACTGAAAATAATCTGAAAAATATATATATATATACATAAAGCTGAGCCACTTTATTGTACACCTGAAACTAACACAATATTATGCTAGCAATAGTTCAATTTAAAAAAATATATATATATATAATAAAAAAAAATTTTTGAGACTTGGCCACACAGTCTTTAAGTAAATAAGGAAGCTGAGGTCCAGGGACATGCAAGCACAAGCTTCAGGATCATGTGGTTGTCTCTGTCATGCAGCTTCAATGACCATTGGGTTCCCTGGCCCCATTCATGACACAGTCCTTTAGTAACCCCATGGAACTCTGAGGGCAACACTTTGTCTTTCAGACCTCAGCAGCTTTTCCTGATCTCTTAACAACCTTGATACCTGAAAGGTGACTAGATACAAAAATCAAATCATAAATAAATAGAAAATCATTCAGTAAGATGTTTTGAATATCATTACAATGCTCCCCCAAATATTCTCCACATTAAATGTACATCAACATTGCAAATCCTATGCTATGGTGAATACCCTGTGTTATTATCAAAAAGAGATAGAGAGCATTTTTATGACTGCATATGAAAGGTTCAGTTCAAAACTGAACAATTTCATTAAGATACATGACTTTTTGAGACAATGTTCAAAGTCCTCTGATGATTTGATCTCCCAGTTTTAGGGCCATGCATGCTATTTCTCTCACATCCAGCATTTTACATAAAATATTTGATCTCACATAAAGTAAAAGAATAACATAGACAATATTATGTTAAAAATCACATTGGGAGAGAAACAATTCCAAAATGGTGGAGTAAGGACCTCAAACATCCTGATCATTCATAACAGCAAAGAGAAGAGTGGCAAAAAATGTCAAAGTTAAGATTCTTTTAGAACTTTAGAAATTAAAAAAGGTTTTAAACAATATGCTGCTGCTGCTGCTAAGCCACTTCAGTCGTGTCCAACTCTGTGCGACCGCATAGACAGCAGCCACCAGGTTCCTCAGTCCACAGGATTCTCTAAAAAACAGTACTGAGGAATGTTTATTCAGGAAAAGTGACTGAATCTCAGAACAGCAAGCTTTATGATGATGATTCCTTTCTATTCCCAGCTCCATGACCACCTGGAAAACCAACAGACTCCCAATCACAGTAGTTCTGAAAACTAGCAGCCTAGGAGCAACTGGAATAGGCAGAGGAGATTCAGAGTTCCAAAGGGTTTATTTCCCAGAAAACTGTTATTTAACCTTTCTGGGTACTCCCCATTCACAAAGTTGGTTTTCATCTGACTTGACTCAGAACTTGCTCAGTTAGAACAGCTATTTCCCAGATGACATTTTCTGAAAAATGCATACTGAAGTTGTTTAACATTAGAATTGCCTAGATGGGGACTTCCCTGGTGGTCCAGAGACTAACATTCTGCATTACAATTCAGGGGCTCTGGGTTCAATCCCTGGTCAGGGGACTAAATCCCACATGCCACAGCTAAGAATGTTCATGCCACAACTAAATATCCCACATGTCTCAAGAAAGACTGAAGATACCAAGTGCCACAACAAAGAGTTGGCACAGCCAAACAAATACAAAAATAAATAAATAAATAAAATAATTGCATGGGTGATGATAAAAGTTGGGCAAACAAAAGGATGACAAAAAACGTAAAAAGAAAGCTATGGAATGAGATGCCCATGGTGGACTTTGAAAAGCTCTGAAAAAGTCCTGAAAATCTAGAAGGCCAGGCACTTTCATAGGACTGGATACATGCCCAGGGCTGTGTCATGCATGGGAGAAGCCCCAGCTCTCACCATTGAGTGATAGTGTGGTTCTATATGAACAAGAATCGAAAATCAAGGAAGAGTTGTAAACCACTAGAGTGTTGAAGGGTCTTCCCAGGTGACGCTAGTGGCAAAGAATCTGCTTGCCAATGCAGGATACAAAAGAGATGCAGTTTCAATCTCTGGGTTGAGAAGACTCCCCTAGAGGAGGGCAGGGCAATCCACTCCAGTATTCTTGCCTAGAGAATATGATGGACAGAGGAGCCTGGCAGACTGCAGTCCATAGGGTCATATAGAGCTGGACACGATTGAAGTGACTTGGCACACACACACACAGAGCACTGAAGATGTGTCTTAATATATGCAAAAAGGCCCTCAGCAAAGACTAGGGAGCATTTAATGAAATCTCTGTGCAACAATTTACCGACCCTAAGTTAAACAAATAAAGACTAGTGTGGCTACACATGAAAAATAGTACAAACCTTACAGGATTAATTCAAAGTCACTAAACAAAAAACAGCAGCAGCAACACCAAATTCTGGAGGAAAGAATAAAATATAATCTCTAGATTCACCAAACTGTATTATTTAAATGTCCATTTTTCAACAAAATTATGAGACATGGAAACAAATAAATACTGGCCCGTATGCTAAAACAAACACCAGGCAAAACCAGGCAGGCTGTCAACTCTTACCACTTCTATTCAGCATTATACTGAAAATTATTGGCAGAATAATTAGATTAAATTAAAAAAAACAAAAGGGATATAACTTGAAAAGGAATATTAAAACTATCCTTACCTGTAGATATGCCTATGTATAGAAATGACTTTTTATGCAGAAAATGTACGTGAGTTCTCAAAACAAACTATTAGAACTAATATACAAGTGGGGCAAGGTTGTGGGATACAAGATAAAGTCACAAAAAAAGCAACTGTGTTTCTCTGCCCAAGCAAGGAATGATCCAAAAAAGGAAAAAAAAAAAAAAAATTAAGGAGAAAATTAGATTTATAAGCTATCCAAAAGGAAAAAATACTAAGGGATGCATTGAACAAGAGAAGTATAAGACTTTCAAAATGAAAACAATAAGGTATTGTTAAAATAAATTTAAAAGAATGTAAATAAATGTATAGATATCCATGTTTTCTGGATGAGAAGAATTAACATTGTGATATAAGTTTGCCAAAACAGATTCAACACATTTCTTATCGAAGTCTTATTTGATGATCTTGCAGAGATCATAATACATATATACATACATAACACATTCACGTGGAAATGTAATAGACACAAAACAGTAAGAACTATTTTGTAAAAGCTATGGTTTTTCCAGTAGTCATGGATGGATGTGAGAGTTGGACTGTAATGAAAGCTGAGCACCGAAGAATTGATGCTTTTGAATTATGGTGTTGGAGAAGACTCTTGAGAGTCTCTTGGACAGCAAGTAGATCAAACCAGTCAATCCTAAAGGAAATCAACCCTGAATATTCATTGGAAGGGCTGATGCTGAAGCTGAAGCTCCAAAATTTGGCTGCCTGATATGAAGAGCTGACCCATTGAAAAAGACCTTGATGCTGGGAAATATTGAAGGTGAAAGGAGAAAAGGGCAAAAGAGGAGGAGATGGTTAGATAGCATCACTGACTCAATGGGCATCAATTTGAGCAAACTCTGGAAGATACTGAAGGACAGGGATGCCTAGTATGCTTCAGTCCATGGCGTCACAGAGAGTTGGACACAATTTATTGTTGAACAATAAAACAACAATCTTGAAAAAGAAAGACAAAATCTGGATGACCCATACCTCTCAATCTAAAAAATTACAAAGCTACAGTAACAAAAGCAGTGTGGTCTGGCATAGGACTAAATAGATAGGCTAATAAAATATAATTGAGAGGCTAACAAAAAATAATCTCAAGTTCATGGCAAATGATTTCAGTAAGTTTACCAAGGCAAATGTCTTTTTTAGAAATGGTATTGAGACAGCTTGATATCTTTGTGTAACAAATAAAGCTATACGTCTACATTATTTCATATGCAAAAATGAATCAACATGATTCATAGACATAAAAGTAAGTGCAAAACTAAAAACATTAAAGAAAATGACATTGGATTAAGCTATGGGCAAGCTATGTGCTCTTAAGCCCATAGCTTTTTAATATTTTAACATTTCATTAATGTGTGGAAGAAACAGAATAGAGTTTTAAAAATATTCCTTAGAGGTTTTAATCAACATTCATATCATGCTTACCAAGGAAAATACAGATAAATTGGATTTTATTAAAACTTAAAAAACTTTGTAATATTCCATCTAAGAAGTCAAATCAAAAAGTCAATCTACAGAAAGGGAGAAAACAGTTGCAAATTATACAACTAGTAAGGGATAGCATCTAGACTAAAGAGATTTCACAAATAATTGAATTATTATATGGGAAAAAGACTTGAGATATTTTTCCAAAGAAGATGTACAGATGATCAATGATCCCAAGAAAATGCTTAATATCAGTAGTCATTAGAAAATGCAAATCTTAAGTCACAATATGGTATTTCTTCATACTCACCAAATACAAGATGAACAATGCCATGTCACATTGAAGATGTGAAAAAATTGAATCCTTATACATTCCTGTTGGAATTGTAAAATTGTGAACCACTTTGGAAAAGTTTGGCAATTTCTGCAGATGTGAAACTTAGAGTTACAAAGGTGGGTAGGTAGATTTAGTCACTAAGTCGTGTCCAACTCTTGGGATCCCATGGACTGTAGCCCACCAGGCTCTTCTGTCCATTGGATTTCCCAGGCAAGAATATTGGGGTGGGGTTGCCCTTTCCTTCTCCAGGGGACCTTCCCTACCCAGGGATCTAACTGGGTCTCCTGCATTGCAGGCAGACTCTTTACCAACTGAGCCACCAGGAAAGCCCAACAGAGTTATCAAATGACCCAGCGATTTTACTCCTAGATGTGCACCTGTGAGAACTGAAAATATATGTCTATACAAAGCATTATGTACAAATACTCATAGTAGCATTATCCACAATAGTCAAAAGTGGAAATGACCCAAATATCCACCAACTAATGAGTGGACAAATAAAATGTGTTCTATTCATACAATATAATATCATTTGTCTTTAAAAAGAAATTTAAAAATGACACATGTGACAACATAGATGAACTTTGAAAACATTTTGGGAAAAGAAAGAAGTCACATACAAAACAACAGGTATTGTATTATTCCATTTATATTAAATGGCCAGCTTTGGTAAATGCATAAAGACAAAGTAGGTTAGTGGTTTTGAAGGGATGGGTTGGAAGGGCAAATTGGAATTGATTTCTGATGTGCAAAGAGTATTTTTTGGTGTGATGAGACATTCTTAGATAATGGTGATCATTGCACAATTCTATAAATATACTGAAAACACTGAATTGTGCACTTTACAGCGGGAATTTCATAGCATATGAATTACATTTTAATAAAGCTGTTATTGGGGGGAAATGAAGGAGAAAGAGGAATTATCTGCATCAGGAAAGAAGATGCAGACATTGGGCCTTGCAATGTCCTGATCTGACACAGTGAGCTGAGACTGATGTAGTGGTAGGTGTATGCTTCAGGAGTATCACCTCAAACCTATTCAACAACAGGAATTACCACAGTCATCACCAGGCTTAAAAATAGATACTGATCAATAAAATATCTATATCCTCACTCTTCAGATTTTTTGAGATTATAAATTTTTACAATGATCTACATGGCCCTCTTTTTATTTTGTTCTCTCACATTACTCCCCAGGTCATATTTGGGATCTGTAAAACACAAGCACTGAACATAAAGGTTGTTCTTAAGCATATTTTTGAGATTACACTTTTACATTAATTGAAAATTCAGCATAAATCTCTACTTTATCACACTTCAAGATTATTATAATTTCCTTTTAAACCCAATTGTTTTTTCAATTAGAAATTCAAATGATTTTTAAAGTTTCTATCTTCACCTTAAAGCGACAGAGAAACTCCACATAGATTATATCAATTACTTTTAAAAATATTCTGCAATGAGTATATTTTTAAATGTCAATTAAAATATTGTGATAAGAAAACCAACTATGTTAATGAAATATGATGATAAATATCTAATTATTTTTGAAGAAAATCTCCATTATAAGCTTTTAATATTTCATTAATGTGTGGAAGAAACAAAAGAGAGTTTTAAAAATATTCCTCAGAGGTTTTAATCAACCGTTTTTATTCTCTTAGAGCTGCATGTCATTTTTAATTTGCTTGTACCTGATCTTTAGCAGGTGAAGCAGGGAAAGGACTTTGAGACAGTAGGCATTCATTACAGGGTTGAGGACAAGTAAGGAGAGCATGTTATCTTCAGATAACTTGATTGGTTTAAGATCACTGAAACCCAACCCAGAGAAGGAGAAAAGCAACAGATCTGTAAAGTTAATACCATACACAAAAGGAAATCACTCAGCTTCTGCAGGTGTCTTGCATCAACTTGCCAAATCCTGAAAAAGCAGAACTGAGCCTCAAACTCACTTATGTATCTCTATAAATGTTTGTTTTTATTATAACTGCCTTCCTTAAAGTTTCTGCAGTGGAGAAAACGTTGTGGGGTTGAGTGAGGTGGAAAATGAATAATGACTTGAGAAAAGAAGGAACATTGAAGGGATTTGCATCTCATTTATCCCCAATAATTATGCCCAAGCCCACTGAGCTTGGTTCACAAAACCCATTCCTGTGAAACCTTACTGAGGTAAGAGTGAAATTTCAGGTTATGTTTCTGTAAAGACAGACAATCCCAGCAAATGAACTCCTTAGTCAAAAGATGATTCCTGGCAACAATTGATGACTATACTATGCTAACTAGCTATTTGATAGATAATCAAACTCTATTGTCAACCAGATTTGAGATGGATATTTCATGCACATGTAGCCCTGGAATTTCAAATTGAGCCATCACTTTAGTAATAGTGTTTCTATCAAGAGAATGGCAGCGGAAGAGAAGTATATCAAAGTGTGAACATGACACAATTTCTTTCACTGACCAACCTTTCAAAATAGAAATTGAAATGAACATTTCCTCAACATATGTTGTGTGTTCAGCTATAAATTGGATTATTTTTTAAATAGATACATTAAAGGTTCAGCTCACCCCTATGATCCATTTATAATATAACCAGTTAGCATAATTCAGCATATATATATATAACAGATCAATTCCAAGTAAGTAAATAAGGAAGTCATGAAGTTTTAAGGAAAGTGGAAAAGGGATTTATCATTTAATCATAGGATTTCAAACACATTAATTAGCATCTGTCTCAGTTTTCTTGTCTATAAAATGCTGATATATTTTGTTGGCTATATTGTTATTATGATAAATGACGTACATGGAAATGCCTTACACAGCTCTTGACAAATATTCAATGTTCAATAAAAGCCAATTATTATGTAGTAATTAACAAATTGCAATTACAGCTAAATCATTTATGATCTGAAACGTCACTCATCTTTGGTTAGAGTCTAGTCACCATAAATGTGGGAATAAATCTAAGCAAGGAATCCTAAAGATTCCTTCCAGGCAGAAATCTTCTGGTGCCAGTTAGAACAATCCTAAAGATCATGTAATATCCAATTTGTCAAAATCTGCCCTTGTGTGTTGATAAATGTAACTTAAGCTAGGACACAAATTACCTTGAACCCTAGCATAGAAATTGGAAATGCTGTTTTCATGTATTTACTAATAGCTGTCCCACTCAATAGTGCCCATGTGACCTTTAAATATCACAGAAACTGAGTGGCAAAGGAGAATAATAGTGACATTTTAATTGATTGGTAAATTATTGAGCAGCATTAGCTAATACACCATAACACCTTTTCTCTCTCTCTGCCCCAGTCCATCTCACTGGAACAAATCATTCTGCTCTCTGGAGGGTTCCTGTTTTTCTTACATGTGGATCTATGATCCATTTGACCCTTTCTTCTGCAGTATAACATATACATCATTTACAAAAATGTATGTAAATAAATGTGAGGGAAAATAACTATATGAAAATTGTATGCTTAAAAGCAAATGTCATTGTGGACTACATTTCACTGCAGTTCTGACCATTCAGAGTAAAATATAAACATAAAGCACCTTGAACTTATTCTTGCTATTTTTTAATATAATTTTTTAAATGAATTTAGCAATGAATTTAAAGTTCCTTTGGGCATGATTCTCTGAAGTTTCTAAATTTCTGACCTTGATAGGAATTGCCAAACTTTGATACTAACATCAAAGGAGTGACTAAATGATTTTTATCCCATAATATGCCATTACCACTTCTGGAATCATTTCATTTATAAAAATCCAAATACAATCTTCCCAACCCATGCTGAGGTCACTGCTTCTTGGGAAGAGAATGTTCGACACTCCAGATATCAAGACTAAAGACTCTTTAGCACTGTTTTGTATTTTTTAATTTTTTCCTCCCAATTAGATCTCAATTTTCAGAAAAGCCTTACAGGTCTCCAACACTTAGTAGGGGACACAGATGCATCAGGAGCAGCCTGTGTGACCATGAGATGGATTCTCTGATTCACAATCTCTTAATTTATAAAGTTTCATGAGTCGTTGTAAGGAAGAAATAAGAAGCCTTGATGTTCCCTATTCGATGTATTCTGAGTGGCACAAAACTGTGCAGACCAGAGCCCTTCAGAGAAAGCCTTGTTGCCCCAGCTACTGAGAGTGTGGTCAGCAGACAGTTCCCTGCCCCTGTGGGGTTTGCCTCAGCTGCAAAGAATTGCCTGGCGAAGGACACATCTGTCCCAGAGTAGCCCATATTTAATGACTAACAGCCAATCAATTTTAATCCAAAGCAATAAAGCTCTGATTATCCTTTCAGGATTTCCTTGTGCCCAGTCTTAGCTGCTCACCCTCTTTTCCACTGATGTTAATCCCTGAATTGTACCCTGCCTGTAGTGCCAGAGAATAAAACCTGCAATATAGCTTGATACATGCCTGCATGGTGGCTTCAGTCATGTCCGAGTATTTGTGACCCCATGGACTGCAGCCCACCAGGCTCCTCTGTCCATGGGATTCTCCAGGCAAGAATACTGGATTGGGTTACCATTTCTTCCTCCAGGGGAGAATTTTAATATGCTGTCTAGGTTTGTCATAACTTATTCCTCCCCCCCGCCCTCCCCCGACAAAGGAGCTGGTGCTGCTGCTGCTAAGTCGCTTCAGTCGTGTCTGACTCTGTGCGACCCCATAGACGGCAGCCCACCAGGCTCCCCTGTCCCTGGGATTCTCCAGGCAAGAACACTGGAGTAGGTTGCCATTTCCTTCTCCAGTGCAGGAAAGTGAAAAGTGAAAGTGAAGTTGCTCAGTCATGTCCAACTCTTAGTGACCCCATGGACTGCAGCCTACCAGACTCCTCCATCCATGGGATTTTCCAGGCAGGAGTACTGGAGTGAGTTGCCATTGCCTTCTCCCCCCAAGGAGCAAGCGTCTTTTAATTTCATGGCTTGAGAGTCCCTTGGACTGCAAGGACATCCAACCAGTCCATTCTGAAGGAGATCAGCCCTGGGATTACTTTGGAAGGAATGATGCTAAAGCTGAAACTCCAGTACTTTGGCCACCTCATGCAAAGGGTTGACTCATTGGAAAAGACTCTGATGCTGGGAGGGATTGGGGGCAGGAGGAGAAGGGGACGACAGAGGATGAGATGGCTGGATGGCATCACTGACTCGATGGACGTGAGTCTGAGTGAACTCCAGGAGTTGGTGACAGGGAGGCCTGGCGTGCTGCGATTCATGGGGTCTCAAAGAGTCAGACACAACTGAGCAACTGATCTGATCTGATCTGTAGTCACCATCTGCAGTGATTTTGGAGCCCAAGAAAATAAAGTCTGGCACTATTTCCATTGTTTCCCCATCTATTTGCCATGAAGTGATGGAACTGGATGCCATGAGCTTTGTCTTTTGAATGTTGAGTTTTAAGACAGCTTTTTCACTCTCCTTTTTTCACTTTCATCAAGAGGCTCTTTAGTTCCTCTTCACTTTCTGCCATAGGCTACAGTCCATGGGGTCACAAAGTCAGAAATGACTGAAGAGACTGAGCACTGGGGAAGTCCCTGGAGCTTGATGCATACTAATCTTATCATTGAATCTTTATCTCATCCTCCAAGGATAGAAAACCCAACTATCTTAGTTCTCTGATCATCTCTCTTTCTGTATTATCCACTGTTGTTACTCTGATAAGATCCTTTATGCTAATATCACTTCAAAATTCCCTGGCCTTATTGTTCTCCATTCCCCAAACACTCACTCCAACACATATACCAACATTATCACCAAACTCATAAGCATGGAATAACTTAAGTCATCTCCAACAGTATCTCACATTTCTTTGCTTTATGAGACATGTTTTCCTCTCTCAAAATGCCAGAATATGGCTGAGAATAGGAAGGACTAGAGATCTTTTAAGAAAATTAGAGATGCCAAGGGAACATTTCATGTAAAGACGGGCTCAATAAAGGACAGAAATGGTATGGACCCAACAGAAGCAGAAGATATTAAGAAGAGGTGGCAAGAATACACAGAAGAACTGTACAGAAAAAATTTTCATGACCCAGATAATTACGATGGTGTGATTACTCACCTAGAGCCAGACATCCTGGAATGTGAAGTCAAGTGGGCCTTCGGAAGCATCATTATGAACAAAGCTAGTGGAGGTGATGGAATTCCAGGTGAGCTATTTCAAATCCTAAAAGATGATGCTGTGAAAGTGCTGCACTCAATATGCCAGCAAATTTGGAAAACTTAGCAGTGGCCACCGGACTGGAAAAGGTCAGTTTTCATTCCAATCCCTAAGAAAGGCAATACCAAAGGATGCTCAAACTACTGCACAATTGCACTCATCTCACACACTAGAAAAGTAACGCTTAAAGTTGTCTAAGCTAGGCTTCAGCAATACGTGAACTATGAACTTCCAGATGTTCAAGCTGGATTTAGAAAAGGCAGAGGAACCAGAGATCAAATTGCCAACATCCGCTGGATCATGGAAAAATCAAGAGAGTTCCAGAAAAACTACTATTTCTGCTTTATTGATTATGCCAAAGCCTTTGACTGTGTGCATCACAATAGCCTGTGAGAAATTCTGAAAGAGATTGTAATACCAGAACACCTGACTTGCCTCTTGAGAATCAACAGTTAGGAATTAACAGTTAGAACTGGACATGGAACAACAGACTGGTTCCAAATAGGAAAAGGAGTATGTCAAGGCTGTATATTGTCACCCTGCTTATTTAATTTCTAAGCAGAGTACATCATGAGAAACTGGGCTGGAAGAAGCACAAGCTGGAATCAAGATTGCTGGGAGAAATATCAGTAACCTCAGATATGCAGATGACACCACTCTTATGGCATAAACTGAAGAAGAACTAAAGAGCCTTTTGATGAAAGTTAAAGAGGAGAGTGAAGAAGTTGACTTAAAGCTTAAAATTCAGAAAACTAAGATCATGGCATCCAGTCCCATCACTTTGTGGCAAATAGATGGGGAAACAGTGGAAAGAGTGGCTGACTTTAGATGGTTTGCAGCCATGAAATTAAAAGATGCTTACTCCTTGGAAGGAAAGTTATGACCAACCTAGACAGCATATTAAAAAGCAGAGACATTACTTTGCCAACAAATATCCGTATAGTCAAGGCTATGGTTTTTCCAATAGATATGTATGGATGTGAGAGTTGGACTATAAAGAAAGCTGAGCACCAAAGAATTGATGCTTTGAACTGTGGTGTTGGAGAAGACTCTTGAGAGTTCCTTGGATTGCAAGGAGATCCAACCAGTCCATCCTAAAGGAGGTCAGTCCTGGGTGTTCATTGGAAGGACTGATGTTGAAGCTGAAACTCCAATACTTTGGCCACCTGATGCAAAGAGCTGATTCATTTGAAAAGACCCTGATGCTGCGAAAGATTGAGGGCAGGAGAAGTGGCCAACAGAAGATGAGATGGTTGGATGGCATCTCCAACTCAATGGACATAAGTCTGGGTGAACTCCAGGAGTTGGTGATGGACAGGGAGGCCTGGCATTCTGTGGTACATGGGGTCACAAAGAATCTGACACAAATGAGTGACTGAACTGAACTGAATATTCCATTGATTATATGTACCACATTTTCTTTATCCATTCCTCTGTTGGTAGACATTTAGGTTGCCTCCATAAACAAACAATAATAATGCCATCTGCAGCAACATGTGTACCTAGAGGTTGTCATATTGAGTGAAGTAAGTCAGACAGAGAAAGACAAATATTATATAATATCACTTACATGTGGAATCTTATAAAAAAAAAAACAAACTACAAACAAACTTATCTATAAAACAGAAATACAGTTACTGATGTAGAAAATAAATTACCAGGGGATAGGGAGTGAGGAGGCAATGGCACCCCACTCCAGTACTCTTGCCTGGAAAATCCCATGGACAGAGGAGCCTGGTAGGCTGCAGTCCATGCGGTCGCGAAGAGTCAGACGTGACTGAGCAACTTCCCTTTCACTTTTCACTTTCATGCATTGGAGAAGGAAATGGCAACCCACTCCAGTGTTCTTGCCTGGAGAATCCCAGGCACGGGCGAGCCTGGTGGGCTGCTGTCTATGGGGTCACACGGAGTCGGACACAACTGAAGTGACTTAGCAGCAGCAGCAGCAGGGAGTGAGGAATAAATCGGGAGATAGGAATTGACACATAAAGGTTACTGTACATAAAATAGGTAACAAATAAGGATATACTGTATAGCACAGGGAATTCTGCTCAATACTCTTTAATGGCCCATATGGGAAAGCAATCTTAAAAAATAGTGGATATATGTGTAACTGTTTCACTTTGCTGTATACCTGATATAAAACTAACACAATGTCGTAAATCAACTATAAAAGAAAAAAGTGAAAATGTTACTGGCTCAGTCATATCTGACTTTGTAACCCCAAGGACAGTAGCCTGTCAGGCTCCTCTGTCCACAG
This sequence comes from Bos indicus x Bos taurus, assembly GCF_003369695.1. NCBI lineage: Eukaryota > Metazoa > Chordata > Mammalia > Artiodactyla > Bovidae > Bos > Bos indicus x Bos taurus. The sequence goes on from NC_040077.1 coordinate 78,397,879, forward strand.
AATTCCCCAGGCAAGTATACTGCAGTGGGTTGCTATTCCCTTCTCCAAGGAATCTTCCTGACCCAGGGATTGAACCCAGTTCTCCCACATTGCAGGCAAATTCTTTACCATCTGAGCCACCAGAGAAGCCCTACACCAATAATTTTTTTAAATTGTATAATAATTCTTCTCTCCTTGAATATTTAGCTTTCTCAATATCTCTGAGACATCTTCTTGGGTCCCTTAATTTGTGTTTAATGTGGCACTCTGGCTTCCTCACAAATGCAACCATTGGGCAATGACGTACATTTTTAGGTTTATTTGCCGCTAGTCTGAAAACTTACAATGATGATGGGGGACAATGAAAAGCACACTCATCTCCATAGCTGTAATTCATAGCAGAAGGTTCTGGGTTTGTTAAGCAATCAGAATCATTTGTGTAAATACTGTATGAATGAGCAAGTGAATTAATGAGCAGATGAAATGATGTTTTTTCAGTGTGTCAGGTTAGTCATATTCCTAGATTTTCCCCAGTGATTCAGAAGTGAAAAGGCTTTGACATGATACCAAACCAAGATAAGTTGGACTAGTTTTCTGTATATCTGTCTAATAATCTTACAATCCATGTCCCAAGACAGGAGGAAGACATGGACCTTGGCAAGGTGTTCAAAAATATGTGTTCATAATTAAAACTACTGTCCCCTCACATATACTTATGGTGGCAGTATGTGTATAACCTTCTCCCTGGATGGATACTAAAATTAGCTCATTTAAAGGATTATTCAAATTTCACTTCCTATACAACTTCAATATGAAGATGCAGTTGGGATTGAGACAGTATTGGGGCATGACACACAAGCGATGACTTCTATGGGTACATTCAGAGGATGAGCATATATGATCATAAGTGAGTCATAAAGCAAAGAAGGGGAGAACATCAATACAATGGGTTAGAGATGACAATTCAGAAACAGAAGTGGAATAAGGAAAAAGTAGTCTCTCCAGAGTCAGGTGATGGAGTTTTTAGGCTCATTATGCTCATCTTAAAATGGGGATGATAATACTTAATTCATAGTAATATAATGAAGATTTTGTATCCTCTGTGGTAAAGGTTGGAAATATGTTGGGAATGTGGGCACAGGCAATATAACCATCACTGAATGCCTTCTATCTGTCTAATGACAGATGGTAGAAGACTACTTTCTTCCCAGTCCTGCTTAGGAACAGTTTTGCTCTATGATCACTCATGTTTACATAAGTGTTCCTGGCCTTGATAAGTTTAAACTCTTGCAGTCCAGGCATCATCAACAAAATGCCCATTTTAAGATTGGGGGGGGGGGGGTGGGGCGGTGGTGGAATGACCTTCCCCAATCACAATCACTCACATTTAAGAAATGGTATATTCCCCTTGAAAACCCACCAACTTGTATGTCTTGAATCTTTGTGGTTTTCCTCGATTATTGATCTCTGGATAAAAAGAGAACGATAGCAACAACCCAGAGGACAAAACCTCTAGAAAGATCAGGCTTCTCTCTTACTTCACTGCTGACCCTTCAAGTTGTAAGAGGTCTGGGTTCCCCTAATTTCCATGGCCTACACATGGAGGATAGGAAATAGTTCCAATGCTTCTTAACAAACACACATGGAAGAAATGTAAGTGCTATCCTGCTATGCCACAGGGACCAGGGTCAGCCAGAGGACAAAATAAGTAAAAGAATAATAACAAAAATCTCATTTAGCACTTGCTTCTTTTCAGCCACATCAACAGATTAGAACGATGATGGATGATGAACAACTCAGGTAATCCATAGGTTGTAGATGAGCCTGTCTATTCTGCCCTAGCAATTGACTCACAGGCCAGCAATCAAGATGGCAGTTGATTTTGTTCCCCTTCCAGACTTACAGCACAGGGGTTTGGAGAGGGAAAGAGAATGTATGGAAAGGAATTGAAACGAGCCTTGAGTAATTAGTAAAATTTCCAGGTTCACAGCAACTAAATTCTGGCCCGCTGTGATGTCAGAGGCAACTGACCCTAAACATTTGTGTAGTTCAAGACACCGGTTCTGACAATGGGATATAGAGAAGTAATGCAATGGTTTCATTAAGACTGGGACTTTAGAGCCAGTCTGCCTGGGGATGAGCACATTGTAAGACTGGCTGTCACCTCCTGCTCTTGGTTTGCTTCATGTGACACTAGTCTCATGAAGATAGGAATACTTGCCCACAGGATTGTTGTACGGATACAACAATCAGTTCAGTTCAGTTCAGTCACTCAGTCATGTCCGACTCTTTGTGACCCCATGAATCACAGCACGACAGGCCTCCCTGTCCATCACCAACTTCCGGAGTTCACTCAGACTTATGTCCATCGAGTCAGTGATGCCATCCAGCCATATCATCCTCTGTCATCCCCTTCTCCTCCTGCGCCCAATCCCTCCCAGCATCAGAGTCTTTTCCAATGAGTCAGCTCTTCGCATGAGGTGGCCAAAGTATTGGAGTTTCATCCTCAGCATCAATCCTTCCAATGAACACCCAGGACTAGTCTCCTTTAGGATGGACTGGTTGGATCTCCTTGCAGTCCAAGGGACTCTCAAGAGTCTTCTCCAACACCACAGTTCAAAAGCATCAATTCTTCGGTGCTCAGCCTTCTTCACAGTTCAACTCTCACATCCATACATGACCACAGGAAAAACCATAGCCTTGACTAGACGGACCTTTGTTGGCAAAGTAATGTCTCTGCTTTTCAATATGCTATCTAGGTTGGTCATAACTTTTCTTCCAAGGAGTAAGAGTCTTTTAATTTCATGGCTGCAGTCACCATCTGCAGTGATTTTGGAGCCAAAAAAATAAAGTCTGACACTGTTTCCACTGTTTCCCCATCTATTTCCCATGAAGTGATGGGACCAGATGCCATGATCTTCATTTTCTGAATGTTGAGCTTTAAGCCAACTTTTTCACTCTCCTCTTTCACTTTCATCAAGAGGCTTTTTAGTTCCTCTTCACTTTCTGCCATACAACAATACATCAATACAAATTAGATTGATAAGTTAATACAAATTAGAGGTTTAGAACAATGTTTCAGTTATTCCCCAATAAGTGGTAGCAATTAGAAACATTAATGAGAAGAAAGACAGAGTCATTCTACTCCTTCTAATCTTCAACAGAACTCCAGATACTGCCTCCTGCTGCCCTGATGTCAATCCTTGCAATCATCAATGACCTTGCATTATATGCTGCTGTACCTGGTTCCATGTCCTGCATCACCATGCTCCTCGGCACTTTATCTTGGAACTGTCCTCCCAAATTCACAGGTGAGTTCCTATACCTCAATCTGCTCAGATGCAGCATCTTCAGGTTTTAATTTTGAAAATGCCTCACTTCCTGTCTATGAAATCAGACACATCCTTTAATATAATTTGGCCTCAGTCATCTACCTATTATAAAAAAAAAAAAATTAAGAATACAGTATCTCTGAGGTAATTTTCTACTTTAATCTCCTGTGATTTTAACATGTATGAGACGAGTCACCAGTCCAGGTTCGATGCACGATGATGGATGCTTGGGGCTGGTGCACTGGGACGGCCCAGAGGGAGGGTATGGGGAGGGAGGAGGGAGGAGGTTTCAGGATGGGGAGCACGGGTATACCTGTGGCGGATTCATTTCGATGTTGGGCAAAACTAATACAATATTTTAAAGTTTAAAAATAAAATAAAATTAAAAAAAAATAAAATAAAATGGACAACTAACAATGACGTACTGTAAAAAAATAAAAGACTACATTCTGTGATTTATTAAAAAAAATAATCCAGTTACATCTTATGAATCTAACACACATACAATAGATGGTCCACAAGATGGATGTGGAGTTCAGTATTATCAAGGTAAAGCACTCCGGACCCAGGTCATAATGTAAGAGGTGTTTATTCCTGGTAAACTGAAGTATTGCTAGTAAGGGATAAACTTTACTCATCGTCAAAGGAAAGCCAAGGATATACTGAGGAAAGTGGCCAAAGAGGGCATGACCTGATCCTCTTTTTGGAGGGTAAAAGTGAATAACGAACCAGAGGTTAAGATAGTCAGCAACAGAAGAAATAACATAGAAGCAAATGCTCTAAGAAAAAGCCTGAGACCAGGCAAAGAAAGGGGAATAAAAAGAAAGACTAAAAACCTCTGGGAATTAGTAGTTTTTCTTCGGCAGAGATTATATTTTCAGAGGACTGAAAGGAGATGGACAATGCCACTTCCTTTTAGAGGCCAAACAAAAGCACAGTTCACTGTGACATGAAAAAAGGAAATAATTCAATATCTCCTTCTGGATTTGAGCAGCACCAAGGTGTGTGTGTGTGTGTGTGTGCACAAACTCCTAAACTGAAGTCAAATAAGATATAAAAAATATCCAAGACAAAAACCATGAGGGAAACATTAAAGAATTAAGCCTGAATCAGGAGTCCTGAGGTATTGCTATTTCTCTTTCCTCTTAGCCTCCATATGGTCATTCTGAAGATTTCCACAGTGTTCAATCCTTTAATTTTCTTCCCTATGTATAAGATAATTTGTTTCCAGTTGAAGTAACATCTGTTTCTGTAGATAATTAAGTTATTAGATGCTGATCAATTTAATAAAGCTACAAGGCTTTCCTGACCTCTTTATGCATAATCAATGAATTTAGATGCAAAATGTGAAAATTTTACATTTTAAAAAATGATCTAAATATTTCATTAAAAGACATTTTGTAATTATGTGGTGCTGGCAATCAAAGGGGTATGCAAACATGGCACTATGAAAACAAAAGTGATTTAGTCATTACAGAGTAGCAAGAGAGAGGCCAGGGAAGTTGTGATTCTCCCCTTTGCCCTTGAATGAGTTTCTGCTCTTTATTATCTGACATACTTCTATTTTATACCTCCTATAGTTAATGCTTCTATTCAACCAGTTATAATAGATATCATTTCTTGAGTATTCTAGACATTTTGTATACATTTTGCACATAATCTTTCCAGTAGTTCTGGAAATAATATAAATAATTATTAATATTAGCTATTTTACAGATGGCTGAGAAAGCTGGGAAACCCATGGGGTCTCCACAGGTAGACTTAGAATTCAAACTTCAGCCTCCCGACTTTGAAGTCCAGTCTTTATCTTAAACCTCCCCTTTTTCCTCTTCATTGCACCCCTAATTGGATACATGTTTCCAGGGGTATTAACTCTGTACCCTGCTTCTTGTTTGTTCATTGACCTGTGATAGTTTAGGGTGAAATCAAGCAACTTTGATTACCATAGGTTTCAAAAGACATCGTATAAAGCCCAGAATTCTTTGTTTCTGGAATTTGGGCAATTAGTAGATAGACCACCTTCACTATGAATACTGGGGGTAAATTTTCAATTTGTTAAGAGGTCAGTGAAAGAATGAATCAGGAATGAGGCTAAACAGTGCAGATAAAACTTGCATCTTGATGACCTTCTAGTCATAGAGAATATGTTGGTATTGTTTAGTCGCTAAGTCTTGTTCAACTCTCTTGTGACTCTATGGACTGTACCTCGCCAGGCTCCTCTGTCCATGGGATTTCCCAGGCAAGAATACTGGAGTGAGCTGCCAGTATTCCTTCTTCTCTAGGGAATCTTCCTGACCCAGGGGTCAAACTCACGTCTCTTGCATTGCGAGTTGATTATTTACTGCTGAGCCACTGGGGAAGCCCATCATAGAGAATATACAGATTCTTTTTTTAAAGCCAAAATGCAGTTTATGCCTTTCAACTTAACCTTGTGTGCTATACAAACATGAGAATATAAATTAGCAAAAGAGCTTATTTATGCTTTTGCTGTCAAATCTAATCATTTTTGTTTCATTTAAGACATTCTTTTTATTATTCATAAAGGCAGCAACAATAAAGTCAGCCATGTAGTATAATTGACAAGGTAGTAGGCACCTGGATGTGAACCTTGTTACAGTCCTTCCAGGCTCAGTCTTTATTCTTTGCCTCAGGTTTTCCTCCAGCATGTGGAGATGAGAGTTCTCTCTTGTCTCTCTCATAGCTATTTTGAGGATTGATGAAAGAGTGTAAAGCGCAGGCACTCTGAAAAGTTTTAAGAGCTAGATCAATCTACAGTACTCTTTGGTAATAAATGATTGTGTTAGTTTCCATGTAACATTAGATTTCCATCTCATGAGTGTCATTATTTTCATGTGTTCATTCCAAAATGAACTGATCATGATTTTATCAAAGTTCAGTGCAGACAACATAATACTTTTATTCATAAATTATTTTATTTCAAAATGGAAATGAAACACTCATTCTTAAGTTTTCTAGTTGCTCTTCCCTGCTTTTGTCACATGCCACATCTTGGGGAGGCAAGAGGAGTGAGCATGACCACAGTGCAGTCTTAAATTCCTTTAATGATTTTCCAACATCTGGAGCATTAGAGTATACACGTCTTTGGAATTAGTAAATGGTACTTCAAATTTGACATGTAAATATATCTGATTTTAGGCATTAAATATATAATGGAAATAATACTGGGATTGTTGAGATTAACATACACACATTACTATACAAAAGATAGATAATGAACTACAACCTACTACATAGCACAGGGAACTATACTTATTATTTTGTAATAACCTGTAAGGGAAAAAAATCTGAAAAAGAAGAGATGTATTTATATGTATAACTGAAATCACTTTGCTGTACACATGAAACTAACACAACATTGAAAAATCAACTATATATATACACATATATATGTATGTGTGTGTATATATATATATATGTATAACTAAATATTAAATGCAGTTTCAAAAATCAAGGATCTTGGCTGTGGATTCCTATGCTTATGTTGTGCTACTGGTACATCCCTCATTGTTCCTAAAATTCTTGCTTTGAAAATTTTTTACTTTATTTTTGCATTTTGGCCAGTCCCAAGGTTTCTAAGTTTTTGTATATTTAAAGTTTTATTGCCATGTGTTTGGTTATAATTACGTTATTTTTTTTTTTTTTAGATGTGAAATGACAGAAATCTCTATTTTGGGAGAGAGTTCTGAGGAATTGAAAAATATCTTTAAGAAAAAGCAATTTTTATAGCTCTCTGACTCTTGGCTTATAGGAAAAATGAAAATAAATCCTGGCTTAGTCTTTATTTGAAACAGTCTGGATTTGTGTCTGTTGTCCTGGGGTTCCATCTGGCTTAGCACTTCTCAATTGACTTTCCATATTTAGTCCAGTATTACTTTTTCATTGTATTATATTTTTTGATTAGGATGTAACTTGCATAAAGTTGAAAAGCCTTTAAGGTTCAGCATAACACCTTTTGCATACATATACACCTGTGTAACCGCTGTCCAATTTAAGACACAGAAAACACTTCCAGCAACCTAGACTCTCCTGGCACGTTTTGGTTGATGCCTCCCCAGAGGAAATCAATGTTCTGACCTCTAACATTATAGATTAATTTTGCCTGATTTTGAACTTGTTGGAAATGAAGTCATTACCAAATGTTATTGTTAAAATCAGGAGGGATTTGTTACATTTCTGCTTTGTACTTTAAGCTTCTTCCATGGTCTCTTCTAATCATGTATGAGAGCATGCAGAAAATAGTTCTGACTTTATGTGTTGTTTAATATGAAAGATGATCAGACACAATGTGTCTTTCTTTTCCATATCCTCACCAGGCACAAGGAAGCATCTGCCTACAATGCAGGAGACCTGGGTTCAATCCCTGGGTTGGGAAGATCTTCTGGAGAAGGAAATGGCAACCCACTCCGGTATTCTTGCCTGGAAAATCCCATGGATGGAGGAGGCTGGTAGACTACAGTCTGTGGGGTCGCAAAGAGTTGGACACGACTGAGCGACTTCACTCACATTCAAATAAAGTGCACTTAGGCCAGAGCAGCTGGCCATGTCCCAACCTTTTGGTTCTAGGGTTGTAGGTGAGGAATATTCTTTTCTGTTGTCCCTGATGACCACCATCTGAAGTGGTTTGCCATTCCTTTCTCCAGTGGACCACATTCTGTTAGACCTCTCCACTATGACCCATCCGTCTTAGGTGGCCCCTAGAGCATGGCTTAGTTTCATTGAGTTAGACAAGGCTGTGGTCCATGTGATCATATTGGCTAGTTGTCTGTGATTGTGGTTTCAGTCTATCTGCCCCCTGATGCCCTCCCTCAGTGCCTACAGTCTTACTTGGGTTGATAACATATTGCTTAAAAGAGTTTTCATTTACCTCATTAATTATTTATTCCATTTCTATTACTTATTTGTGATTTTCTGAATATTTGAGATATCTGCCCTCATGAAGCTCAGAAAAGTAGAAAAACTTTCTGTGAGATACAGTTAGACCACAAATTGTATTTCTAATTTTACTGAGAAAGGGAAAAGCAGAAAAGCCTTCATGGGAAAAAATGAATTGAAATCTGAAGTTGTATTTTTTATGAAAGTCTTGATTGCTGTCAGCAATTCATACTGTGTTTCTTTTCAATTGAATCCACTCACCTGGGTGTTTTATAAGATATGATCCACTGAGATATTTTCTCTGACTCATGAGGTTTTTTGAAGTGTAGTTTTTTATATAGATTGCAAGCCTGATTTCACTCTGGTTAGAGAATGTACTCTGTATGACTTCAGTCATTTGTTACTGACCAGCATATGGTCACTTTTTAAAAATGATCATGGTAGTTTTCAAAGAACATAATATTCTGTAATTGGGTGCAGTGTTTCATACATATGCAGTGATTTAAGGCCATTAAAATTGTCTATATCTGCATTAATTTTTTTGCTTATTAGTTACTGATAAAATTATATTGAAATATCTCCACTTGTATTTAAGTGCCGCCCTACTATTTCTTCTCATAATTACTTCTACATTTCATATATGTAAGTGCATAAATTAAGTTACCCCAGTTACCCCACCAGGAATGAAACTCAGGCCCCCTGCACTGGGAGCATGGAGTCCTAACCACTGGACTACCATGGAAGTTCCCTCTTCATTTTCTTTATTTGCATTATTGGAGAAGTTTATACCAATATATCCACTTTGGAAATCAGTTTGACATTATTTATAATAGATGATTGTTCATATGCCCTATGACTTAGTCATTCCAGACTTTGATATATTTTAAAAAGAATATTAAAAAAATTTAAAAAGATAATTTAGAACAGCAGTATTCATAACACCCAAACTTGAGATAATACATGTGTCAGTCCATAATAGAATGAGTAAATAAATTGTGGCATATTCTTCTATCAGCAGAATATGGTAAAGCAATGAAAATAACAATTGATATATAAATTTAATAGCATACATAAATATCACAGACAAGGTTGAGGCAAAGAACACAAATACAAAATAATGTATACTATGCTACTGCTAATTCACTTCAGACATGTCTGACTCTGTGTGACCCCATAGACGGCAGTCCACCAGGCTCTCCTGTCCCTGGGATTCTCCAGGCAAGAACATGGGAGTGGGTTGCCATTTCTTTCTCCAATGCATGAAAGTGACAAGTGAAAGTGAAGTCGCTCAGTTGTGTCCAACTCTTCTCGACCCCATGGACTGCAGCCCACCAGGCTCCTGCGTCCATGGGGTTTTCCAGGCAAGAGTACAGGTGTGGGGTGCCATTGCCTACTCCAATGCATACTATATGACTATATAAAACACTAAAGAATCATAACTGTAGAGCAATGGATGGAAATTGAGAGGAAATGGATTTGAGGTGGCTATTTGAGAGATTTAAGTGATCATTTAATTTATTAAATCGATGATTATTAAAAAGGGGTTTGCCTTCTGCTAATTCTTGAATGGAACATTTATGTGTTGTGCACTTTTCTGTATATTTGATATATCAATTTCAAATATATATAAAAACCAGGGGAGTGGCCAAGTTAACAATGTATGAAGACCTTGAGCTCACTTTCTCCCACAGGCACCCCAAAACTACAACTATATGTAGAGATATTATTTTATGAGAAAAATCAGAAGCCTAGAAGAAAATATCTTCAACAACTAAAGATAAAAAGAAGGAACCACAATAAGAGGGTAGGAAGAGCAAAGATGTTATACAGTTAAGACCAGGTGGGTGACTCACCAATAGGAGGATAATTACAATTGCAGAGCTTCTTGCCTAAGAGTGATTGGCCCAAGCCCATCAGGTTCCCTAACCCAGAGATCCTGCACAAGGAAAATGAGCCCCCAGAACACGTAGCTTTAAAGACCAACAAGGTTTATTCTCAGAGGAGCTAAAAAGCTATGGAACGGAGACTCCACCCTCAAAGAGCACACACAAAATCTTCAGAACCCAGGGCAGAGTGGTAGTCTCAAAGGAGCCTGGGTTAGATACATCCGTTGATCTGGAAGAACCTCTTAGAGGAGCAGAAGGCAGCTGGGGCTCACCCTGGGAACACAGACACTAGCCATAGCCATTGGGAAAGCTGGATCTACCATGCGGACTCTGATGCTGATTAGTGCCACTGTAGATTCCTCCTTCAAGCTTTTTAACTCTGGGACCTGGACCCACGCACCTGCTTTGTCAGTACCAGTACTGAGACACCTAAGCCCAAGAAACTTACCTGGCAGAGACACAGCCCCACCCCTAGTCCTGCCTTAAAGGCTTCTGAGCCCACAGTCACCCCAGGACCCCTGTATTCTTTAATAATAGGGGTCTTAAAATTTATGAAACTCTTTGGCCCATTTTTTGATTGGGTCATTTATTTTTCTGGAATTGAGCTGCAGGAGTTGCTTGTATATTTTTGAAAGGAATTCTTTGTCCATTGCTTCGTTTGCTATTATTTTCTCCCATTCTGAAGGCTGTCTTTTCACCTTGATTATAGTTTCTTTTGTTGTGCAGAAGCTTTTAATTTTAATTAGATCCCATTGGTTTATTTTTGCTTTTATTTCCAATATTCTGGGAGGTGGGTCATAGACATTTCTCCAAAGAAGACATACAGATGGCTAACAAACACATGAAAAGATGCTCAACATCACTCATTATCAGAGAAATGCAAATCAAAACCACAATGAGGTACCATTTCACGCCAGTCAGAAGGACTGCGATCCAAAAGTCTACAAGCAATAAATGCTGGAGAGGATGTGGAGAAAAGGGAACTCTCTTACACTGTTGGTGGGAATGCAAACTAGTACAGCCACTATGGAGAACAGTGTGGAGATTCCTTAAAAAGATTGGAAATAGAACTGCCATACGACCCAGCAATCCCACTGCTGGGCATACACACCAAGGAAACCAGAATTGAAAGAGACATGTGTACCCCAGTGTTCATCGCAGCACTGTTTAAAATAGCCAGGACATGGAAGCAACCTAGATGTCCATCAGCAGATGAATGGATAAGAAAGCTGTGGTACATATACACAATGGAGTATTACTCAGCCATTAAAAAGAATACATTTGAATCAGTTCTAATAAGGTGGTTGAAACTGGAGCCGATTATACAGAGTGAAGTAAGCCAGAAAGAAAAACACCAATACAGTATACTAACACATATATATGGAATTTAGAAAGATGGTAACGATAACCCTGTATGTGAGACAGCAAAAGAGACACAGATGTATAGAACAGTCTTTTGGACTCTGTGGGAAAGGGTGGGGGGGATTATTGGGGAGAATGGCATTGAAACATATATAATATCATGTAAGAAACTAATCACCAGTCCAGGTTTGATGCAGGATACAGGATGCTTGGGGCTGGTGCACTGGGATGACCCAGAGGGATGGTATGGGGAGGGAGGTAGAAGTGGGGTTCAGGATTGGGAACACGTGTACACCCATGGTGGATTCATGTTGATGTATGGCAAAACCAATACAATATTGTAAAGTAATTAGCCTCTAATTAAAATAAATAAATTTAAAAAAATTTATGAAACAAAAAAATATGGTAACAGCAAATAATAGATATTAGTGTTCTCCAAAGTTTTAATTACAAAAATATTCTGTACATGTGTCCTTCATACATGATGTTGTGGGGTCCATAAATCCTATACATAAATCCTAGTGCTAGTTCACAATATAAAGTGTATATTATATACAAAAATAGAAAGTTATAAAGTTTTATATGAACAGAAATTTTATCATTTTCTTTCAGCACCTCAGTAAATCAGCTTGAGATGCTCTTTTGAGAGTAGACTGTGAATTTCACCTGAAATAGACCACTTCTCTGTTACTGAGGAGTTTACAAAAGAGTTGATGGTAATGTGTTAATATTCAGAATATTGAGATAGCCTGTGTCTTTCATCCTTAAGAAAAAGATTTTCATGACTTTTATTTTTTTTAATTTTATTTTATTTTTAAACTTTACATAATTGTATTAATTTTGCCAAATATCAAAATGAATCCGCCACAGGTTTCATGACTTTTAGAAATTAAGAGCAAGACCTTCATATAAGAACTGACATTGACATAACTCAGAGAAAGCTTGAGTCTTCGACATCCAGTCATTTACATTCCGGGAAGCTTTTCCTCCTTTGGGCTTACTTTTTGGTGGAGAGTTCATGGAGGAATTGAATTGAATCTTGAGACAATCATTAAATTGTTTAAGGAACAACCTCCATAATTGACATCTATCGGGTAATAGGAATTTGATGTGATAAGGGGAATTTTGAGTGATTATTTAATTTTATTTCTTTACCTGGATCACAGTCATAATTAAAAAGGGATTAGCTTTATATTAATTCATTTAGTGGAATATTTGTGTTTTGTACACTTGCCTATATATTTGAATATCAAAAGAGGAATTAAGAATGAAAAAGTCCTATTGTACGGCACTATATTCATTCAGGGAACTACATTAAATATTCTGTAACCAAAATGGAAAAGAATATATATATATATATATATATACACACACTCAGATGTATACATATACATCTGAATCACTTTGCTGTATAGCAGAAATTAGCACAACACTTTAAATCAACTATACTTCAATAAAAATCAATATAATATTTTTTTAAAAAAAGAATGGAAATGCTTACAACAACTCAAGTCATAGCCTCTAGGGAGTATCTCTATTAAGAATGTAAAACAAAGCAAAATAAAATAAAACAACAAAAACAAATTTCCATGTGTATTTTCCTAAAAAGACCAGCAGGCATGAAAATTATTTCTTGAAGAGTTGGTTATAGAGCAAATAAGCAAGTTTACAAGTTAGGATTTCTGTTTAACTAAAACAAGCAGGAGGCTCACCTCATGATACTTACTATATAAATACTCTTCTCAGAGAATGTGTAAGAGGCTAAATGAATCTCTTGAATTGGAGATTCTTATCATTGGAGGCTGAATTATGCATGAATTGATGATAACTGAAATTAAGATTTCAACAGCTTGTTCAGTGAGAAGAAGAAGGAAAATACAGATTACAGATCTGTTTTTACTTAAAAGACACATTTACATTTGAGTAAAGAGTATATGAATCAGAAAGTTGAAAAAAGTACCCCATATTTTGTTTGTTATGATATACAGAGTATAGGTGTCACTCTTACAAGTCACTCACATCCTTACAGCCAGAAAAAAGCTGAACAAACTGAAAATCAATGCCTATTTTTGGACCCATTGAAGAAAAGAGGTTTGAGTACCAACTGCCTTCCTGTAATCAGGAGAGGCAGGTGAATCCAGAGAATCACAGCTGAGATATTCCTACCTGGAGTAGAAGATGTTGGAGCTATAAATTGGGAGGAACTCTTAAGTGGTAACTTTGACACAATGCCAGAGATGGTGTGTGAACTAACATGAGAAACTCTTGGAGGCCTCAGTTCTTGGGTGCCTCTAACAGTTGTGTGGCTTTTACCTACAGTAATCCTACCAGCTTCTGATAGCATTGATCAAGAAACATTCACTCATGTCTCTCACTAAGGATGGAAAAGGGTAACAATTGTGAAATTTGCCCAGAGTGGTCCGTATAATAAAAGCCTATACTCTGAGGGGAAAGACTTTTACCAGAGTTTTATTCCAGCTGACAGAAAGTCATTCTGCCCACTCTAGTCCTTTCTAGCTTTTTGTCTCATCTATGGTACAATAACAGTTCAAGAAAAACATTGTGTCAAGTCCACAGCCCATAGACACAGGAGGAAGGGAAGGAAGACATAAATATTACGTGATAAAAGACTTACATCTTAGACTATGGAACTTTAGTCTAATGTGATTTTAATGTTTTGGGCAGATCACAAAAAAACTTACTAGTGAGTGATTTATGAAACAAACCTTATCCCTCATTTTAAATATTGACAGAATTTTCCCTATTCAGTCTTTTAGAAACTCTTTGTTCCTTACATGAATGCTAAAGATCAATGATTCAGTTCAGTTCAGTTCAGTCTCTCAGTAGTGTCCGACTATTTGTGACCCCATGTACTGCAGAACGCCAGGCCTCCCTGTCCATCACCAACACCCACAGTTCACCCAAACTCATGTCCATTGAGTCAGTGATGCCATCCAACCACCTCATCCTCTGTCATCCCCTTCTCCTCCTGCCCTCAATCTTTCCCAGCATCAGAGTCTTTTCAAATAAATCAGCTCTTCTCATCAGGTGGCCAAAGTATTGGAATTTCAGCTTCAACATCAGTCCTTCCAATGAACACCCAGGACTGATCTCCTTTAGTATGGACTGGTTGGATCTCTTTGCAGTCCAAGGGACTCTCAAGAGTCTTCTCCAACACCACAGTTTAAAAGCATCAATTCTTTGGCGCTCAACTTTCTTTACAGTCCAACTCTCACATCCATACATGACTACTGGAAAAACTATAGCCTTGACTAGATGGACCTTTGTTGGCAAAGTAATGTCTCTGCTTTTGAATATGCTGTCTAGGTTGGTCATAACTTTCCTTCCAAGGAGCAAGTGTCTTTTAATTTCATGGTTGCAGTCATCATATGCAGTGATTTTGGAAACCCCAAAAATAAAGTCAGCCACTGTTTCCCCATCTATTTTCCAAGAAGTGATGGGACCAGATGCCATGATCTTAGTTTTCTGAATGTTGAGCTTTAAGCCAACTTTTTCACTCTCCTCTTTCACTTTCATCAAGAGGCTCTTTAATTCTTCTTCACTTTCTGCCATAAGGGCGGCATCATCTGCATATCTGAGGTTATTGATATTTCTCCCATCTCATTTAGAAATTCTCTTGAGATACTGGTGTGTTATTTAGATAGGTCACAAAGTTTGAATGCATGTAAAGAAATCTGGTGTATTCTGGGCTTCCCTGGTGGCACAGAGGTTAAAGCATCTGCCTGCAATGTGGGAGACCTGGGTTTGATCCCTGGGTGGGGAAAATCCCCTGGAGAAGGAAATGGCAACCCACTCCAGTATTCTTGCCTGGAGAATCCCATGGACAGAGGAGCTTGATGGGCTACAGTTCAAGGGTCGCAAAGAGTCGGACACGACTGAGCGACTTCACTTTCACTTATAAGCATTTTACCTTTCATGCATTTATTAACTTCATTTTCATAAATGTTCAGTCTATGATTTTCTGTCCAAAGAGTCTTCTTTTTTGACAGAGAAATAAAGCAGCAAAGGAGTTTGAGAGCTTTGTTGCACCAACATAGCCTCTTTTAATGTTTTTGTTTATTTATTTATATAAATATATTTAGAAGGTAATTTTTCTGTATAAGTATGCATGTATGTGTATGCCCATCTTCATATATGAATATTTTATTCTGAAGCATTATGTTACCTTGGACATATATGACTTGGAATTGTTTTAATGTATTTAATGAATACATGTCATGTGCCTGTATTAGCATTGCCTACTCTATAATCAGAGAAGCAAATGGCAACCTACTCCAGTATTCTTGCCTAGAGACTCCTGTGGACAGAGAATGGCAGGTTGCAGTCTGTGAAGCCACAAAGATTGGACACAACTGAGCGATTGAGCACACATTCTACGACCGTGTCATTTTACCTCTTACCTAGTAAGCTATTTTGAAGTCAGATCATAGTGTCAAAATTAGATATATTTCACCAATAATGCAGAAGGCATATAATTTTGTATTCACAATCTTTTAATGAATCTGAAAAAGCTAGGATTTTCCTCCAGCATCGCAAAGGATTGAAGTTACACATAAAGTTCTTGGCTTGTGGGGAAGAATCAAGTTTTAAGAAAACTCTTGAATGATTCCTGTAGAGTACAACGTAGAAGGGTTTAAATAAAATATAATGCTAATTTCTGGTCCCGATTGGCAGATAACAAAATTGAGACTTTAAGACTTTATAGAAGCTCAAAGAGCTAAATAAGATCATATAACCATGTGTGTGTGTGTGTGTTTACACAGCTGTATACAATGGCACCCCACTCCAGTACTTTTGCCTAGAAAATCCTTTGGACGGAGGAGCCTGGTAGGCTGCAGTCCATGGGGTCGCTAGAGTCTGACACGACTGAGCAACTTCACTTTCACTTTTTACTTTCATGCATGGGAGAAGGAAATGGCAACCCACTCCAGTGTTCTTGCCTGGAGAATCCCAGGGATGGGGAAGCCTGGTGGCCTGCCGTCTATGGGGTTGCACAGAGTCGGACACGACTGAAGCAACTTAGCAGCAGCAGCAGCAGCAGCATATAACCTTATTACCTTCATTTAGCCCCTGAGAGGTTCTGTAACTTCTTAAAGTACTCTGCACACACACACACATATATATGATATATATAGATATGAATTTGGGTTATCACCCTACCACTGTGAATAGCAAACAACATATTGAAATGATCCAGTGAGTATAAGAATGAAGGAGAAAGTATAATAGAATAAGTAGTGGCTCTTAATGCAGGATCAGGAAGGGAGAAAATCTCCATTCTGATCACTCTGCCCTCAGGGATTCAGATCTGATAGCTCTACTGGATCCCAGGGACCTGTGCTCTCTGATCCTCCATCATTATTCTGAGGTACGTTTGTGCTTATAAACGCAGTGGAAAGGGGGAGAAAGAGGAGAGATACCCCACTTCCTGATGTTTGATTTTGGTATTCCTATTCAACTCACCATGAAGATCTGTGAGTCCTTAGGCAAATTAATTTCTTAAACCTTGTTTTCTTTGTCTGTAGAAAGGACTGGAGGGAATTCCTTAGAGGAATATTGTAAGGAATAATGCCTTGTATGTACAGACTGCTCTGCATGGTATCTGGCTCATGTGAAGTATTAACTGAGAAAAATACAGAATCTCAGCTTTACAGATTCTGAAGGAAGATTATGTTGGAAGTACAGGTGAGCAGGAAGGCTTCCCAGAGGAGGAAATATAGGAAACAAAACCTAAGGTATATTTTAATAGAAAGAGGTAGCACAAGGCTATGCTCAGAGAAAGCTGGGATCACAACAACCAAGTTATGACTCAGATTTCCTGCTCACAGGTGTGTCCTGCAAACATCTCATTAATCCCACATGATGGTTGCTGGGGAAGAAATACAGGGAGGAATGCTGATCCAGCTCTCTCTCTCTTTCTCTTTCTCTCCCTCTCTCTCTCATACACACAGACATAAATACACACACATACACACAAGGAGAGGGAAAGTGTGCTATGCAGTCTCCTTCCAGACTAGGTCCTGATGGGGACCATGGCATCATGGTGCATGGGCTTCAGGGTCATGGCAACAATAATCAGAGAGTAGAGTTTCAAGAGTCACACATCATTAAGTGTAAAGGAAAAGGCAAAAGGGCAAAGGACATCTACAAAGGATATTGATGTGAGATGGAGGCTGCTGATGTTAGCAAAGCTGCTAGGGGCAAGCAAGGAAAGAGAGGTCCTGAGGAAATTCCACAGCCAGAAAGTAAATATGCGCTTTCTCCAGTGGTAGAATCTGTAGCCCGTGATGCAAGGATATCTCTCAAAAGGGGATTTCTGAATCTGATCATTAGTAACCAATAACCTCAGTACTGGGCTTCCCTCATGGCTCAGAGGTAGAGATACCACCTGCAAGGATGGAGATGCAGGTTCAATCCCTGGGTTGGGAAGATCCCTTGGAGAAGGAGATGGCAACCCATTCTGGTATTCTTGCCTGGGGAAATCCCATGGAGTCTGGCAGACTACAGTCAATGGGGTTGCAAAAAAGCAGACATGACTCAGTGACTAAACAATAACAATAACAAACCTCAGTGCCAGAGTATGGAATGATGGATATGGACAGCAGAACACAGACCCATTCTCTCTCCCCGAGGCCAGCTGGCATAATCACACATGCTAGAAGTCCCCCAGGTGACCTCATTCACCTGGAAGCAGAGAGACTTAAACCACGTGACTCAGCAGTTCAGGAGTGTCCTCCTGGGAGCAGCAGGACTTTTAGTATTCCACTGTCAGTCTGGAGAAATACTATAAATACGGGGGTGTCAACACTTCTCTGTGGTTAGTTTAATATGTCACTGTCCTACAGCTTTAGGGCACAAACTTAAGGTCCACAGTGGGGAACACACTGAGAGCAATGCAGAAGAATTAGGGCTTTCAGACAAGGAAAGCCAGATTAGAACCGTAAACATGTTTCATGCAAGATAACTCTCTGAATCATTCTCATAGAGGATAGAGACAAAAACATTTAAGAATTTATACCTTTTTACTTGTCCCCAGATCTGAATTTTCCATCATAGTCCCATTGCCATTTTATGATAAAGTTCTGACACCAAGATATGGGATCATTTATGAGGCTGCAGGAACACAGGACAAAATGGCTAAAAAAAAAAATAAAATAATCGCTCATTTTGATTTAGTCTTCTCCTCTGCCCAGTAATGACTTTGGATGCCATCCTATTGACCTTCCCTGCTTTTGTTCCCATCCAAATCGATACAGTATGCAATATCATAAATTTGCCTGGCTCTCTTTCAGCTCATTGCTGGACCAAACACTCCGCCTGCAAACTGGGTGATAATGAAGCTGTGGGCGAGGTGGCCTCCTGTAATCAGTGATCATTACAGTGGGGCCTGACTTTAAAGTAAATGATGAATAGGCAGTCAGATCCAATAGAGCTGGGGAGATATTGATCAAGAAGCAGGCTTGTAAAGTTAAAAACTTGACGTGGAGTTCTACAGGCAATGAGCTTTAGCTGCAAATAGCAGGTTCAAAAAGTTTTCTCAATAAGGTTGGTTACCAGCTGGACCAGAGAGAATGTTAATAATTTATGTGCATGGAATATGTTTCCTCATGGAAGTGGCCACCATCCAATTGCAAAATATATACTATAAGATCATATAAAGCACACATATAAATTTTAGAGAATAAACCTAAACATCTATTTACCTTCCACCAGCTTAAGAAACAGACTATTTCCTGTATCTCAAAGCACCCGCCCTCTCTTTCTATGCCTGGTTTCCACTGAAGCCCCTTCACTCATTCTCAGATGTAACTCCAAGACATTTTTGTGATAATAATTTCCTTTATTTTCATTATATTATGTTGCTTGTCAATGGGTACATTAAGAATGTATTGAGGGATAAATTAGAAGCCTGTGATTTATATAGGGTTGCATATAAAATGACAATCAATAAGGACCTACTGTATAGCATAGGTAACTTTACTAAATACTCTGTAATAACTATATGGGAAAAGAATCTGGAAAGGAACGGATATATGTATATGTATAACTGAATTATTTTGCTGTACACCTGAAACTAACACAACATTGTAAATCAACTACAATAAATGTTTTAAAACAATATGTTGCATTGTTTCGTGTTTTCTAGTTTTTTGTAAACAAACTTAATATTATTTGTCTTCTATGAGTTTCTCCTTTGTTTCAAAATCTTATCTTTGAGACTCACTCACATTGTGCACGTGACCTTGGCTCACTCAGGTTTAGTGTTTTACAGCAGTCCACTATTGGAAAAACCACAATTCATGTGTTTTTTCCCACTGTCAAAAGATATTTGTGGGCATTGTGTCTATTTATTTTATTATTTAAAAGCTGTCCAAACTTGCTACCATATCTTGTTTTGCTCATTGTAACACATTTTAAAATCAGTTTATCAAGTTCTAAGAAAAAGTACTTTGGAAATTTGATTGTAATTCCACTCAATCTGAGTCAATTTAGAAGTAGAATTGTTATGATAGTATGAATTCCCATTTATTTATGCCTCCTTTATGTATTTCAATATCATATTATATTTTCTGCATAGATATTAAGCATAACATTTGCTAGATTACCTCAAGTAATTTTTTTATGATTACTATAAATGGTATCTGTATTCATTTTCCAAGGCTGCCGTAACAAAGTGCAACAAATTGGGTGATTTTTTAGAAAATAGAAATTTATTCACTCACAGTTTTGGAGGCTAGAGGTCCAAATTCAAGCTATCAGCAGGGCCATACTTCCTCCGAGACTCTGGGCAGAAACTTTGTTGCATCTCCCTTCCTTCTGTGGTGGCTGTGAACTGTTTGTAGTCCTTGGCTTAGAGCTCCATGTCTCCATTCTCTGTGTTTATCATCATGTGGGGTTCTCCCTGTGCCTGTTCTTGTGTTTCTTCTCTGCTTCTTATAAACACATGAGTCATATTGGATTAGAGTATATCCTAATAACCTTTTCTAATTTGATTATATTTGTAAGGACCCTATGTCCAAACAATGTCACATACATTGTTACCAGGGATTGGGATTTCAACACTTCTTCTAAAGGGAGACATAACCCACAACAGTGTCTTCATTCTTTTCTTACATCTTTCTGATTTCTCACTGATATATATAATGCAAGTGACTTCTACACATCAATTTTAAACTCAGGTTACTATAATCCAAGAACACCTCACCAACACACTATGATGAGAAAATAGCCATTCTGAGTTGCTGCCTAAGCATTGAACTGTACAACAATCCTGCTTACACCCAGAATCTGGACATTAAAATAAGGCCCAAGTTTAGGATTCCAGGAATTAGGATTCCCAGTGTTGCAGTAAAAAGGAAAAAAGAGGACTGAGTTTTTCCCTTTCCCTTTCTTGAGAACAAAAAAAAATAAAGAGAGCAGTGAGCAAGCCTGAATATTCTTAATTGTTTTTTTTTTTTTACTTTAACTGCTCCTAACTCTGCATGTCTGTAACTAAGTTTGCTTTTCTGCCCTCTAATTCTGCAGGAGCTACAACTCACATTTTCTCCTTTGACTCTATGCTAAACACATCCCTTATCTAGTGTTTACCCTTACAACACCCTCTGAGCCATCCGGGAAGCCCAAAAATACTAGAATGGACTGCCATTCCCTTCTCCAGGAGACCTTCCTGACCCAGGAATAGAACTGAGGTTTCCTGTAGTGCAGGCAGATTCTTTACCAGCTGAGCTACCAGCAAAGCCCAGATACGTATCAGAGCTACCAAACTGCCAGACTCAATTACTGGGTTACTGATGCCAGTTTATGACTGTCTTTGAAACAACCCAAGAGGAAGAAACCAAGATCCTATCACCCTTGTTCTTCATCACCAACTCCTGACTGCAAGTCCTTGCCTTATATAAGCCCCTAGACTTCTCATGGGGTGGTGAGGGGCACAGATTTTGAGGCATGAGTCTATTGTGTTCCCCTCTCCACTGGCTGAGAATAAAAACCAGCTTTCTATCCCCTCCAAACTCTGTATTTTTCATTCTGCTTCAGGGGGCTGAGAAGGCCAAGATTTTGGTGGGCAACAGCAGCACAAGCTCCTACCTTGCTTTTCCTGGGGCACTTTAAAAAATAACCACTTAGAGTTGAGCCTGAACAAAGGTGGCACCCCACCACCACCACCACCACCACCTTATATAAGTAATAGATGCTTGCAGCCCTGTTCCCAGGGATTTGGGACAGAGGACTACTCTCCCATGGCTCATTTTTTTTTTTTAATCTGGAATATAAGTGTTTTATTGCATGTATGAGGTCAATAGAGGCAGAAACCAGTCTCATATGGGATTTCCCCAGTGTTATACTGACCAATAATTTATCCCTGCACAACTTTTTTTCCTGAACTTTGTGGTATTCAATGAAATAAGATTGAAAACTGTGAACTCTCCAGTATGTAATGAGGCTAGAGTTTTGGCTGAAAAAAAAAAAAAAAAAAGGTTTCCTACATTACTCACATCCATAAGGCCATTATCCAGTGTGAACATTATGGTGTTCTGTAAGACTTTGGCTTTATTAACTATGCCAAAACCATTGACTGTGTGGATCACAATAAACTGTGGAAAATTCTGAAGGAGATGGGAATACCAGACCACCTGACCTGCCTCTTGAGAAACCTGTATGCAGGTCAGGAAGCAACAGTTAGAAGTGGGCATGGAATAACAGACTGGTTCCTAATAGGAAAAGGAGTATGTCAAGGCTGTATATTGTCACCCTGCTTATTTAACTTATATGCACAGTACATCATGAGAAACACTGGGCTGGAGGAAGCACAAGCTGGAATCAAAATTGCTGGGAGAAGTATCAATAACCTCAGATATGCAGATGACACCACCCTCATGGTAGAAAGTGAAGAAGAATTAAAGAGCCTCTTGATGAAAGTGAAAGAGGAGAGTGAAAGAGTTGGCTTAAAGCTCAACATTCAGAAAACTAAGATCATGGCATCTGATCCCATCACTTCATGGCAAACAGATGGGGAAACAGTGGAAACAGTGGCTGACTTTATTTTGGGGGGGCTCCAAAATCACTGCAGATGGTGATTGCAGCCATGAAATTAAAAGATGCTTACTCCTTGGAAGGAAAGTTATGATCAACCTAGATAGCATATTCAAAAGCAGAGACATTACTTTGTCAACGAAGGTCCATCTAGTCAAGGCGATGGTTTTTCCAGTAGTCATGTATGGATGTGAGAGTTGGACTATAAAGAAAGCTGAGCACCAAAGAATTGATGCTTTTGAACTGTGGTGTTGGAGAAGACTCTTGAGAGTCCCTTGGACTGCAAGGAGAGCCAACCAGTCCATCCTAAATGAGATCAGTCCTGGGTGTTCATTGGGAGGACTGATGTTGAAGTTGAAACTCCAATACTTTGGCCACCTGATGCAAAGAGCTGACTCATTTGAAAAGACCCTGATGCTGGGAAAGATTGAAGGCAGGAGGAGAGGGTACAACAGAGGATGAGATGGTTGGATGGCATCTCATTTCAATGGACATGGGTTTGGGTAGACTCCAGGAGTTGGTGATGGATAGGAAGCCCTGGCATGCTGCAGTTCATGGGGTCGCAAAGAGTCAGACATGACTAAGCAACTGAACTGAACTGAACGAGACTAGAGTTGTAGGTAAAGGAATTCAAATATTTCCTACAATATGTACCCCACCCCTTCTGGGATCCATTCGTAGTAAACTTTGGGAATTCCTTTGTGTGGGTGTACTGAAAATGTACCTCTATACTTTCAATCACAATGGTCCCTGGAGTTTTCACTTCCCCAAAGCAGGATCTTGGATGCTGAAAAAGCACCCTGCCTACCCACCGTGGTAGGCTTGTGTCTCTTCATTTAGCAGGTCTTCATCTTATAGATGAAGGACATCTTCATCTATATAGATGTCCTTAATATCTTCTATTCTTAACCACCTCTGCGTTCTCCAACACACACATCCAGAATAATATGTTACCAAAATTTTGGGCACACTATCACCCAGTCAAGTTGGCACATGAAAGTAAGCATCACAACTCCTTTACATTTCTTTTTTTATAACTTTGATTGTTTTTCTTTGATTTACTGTATGTCTGGGAACTCTATTACAAAGGAGAAAGAAAAGTGATAAATAATAATCTGTGTCTTTTACTTGTCTATTGATTAGGAAAATATTTCCAACATTTCACTATTAAGTACATCATTTGCTGTTAAGTTTTTGTTTCTTTCACACTGTTGATCAGTAACTATGTAAAGAAGCTTTATTTTTTTATCCTTAATTTGTTAGATGATTATTTTTTGAAAATCATGAATAACAATTATGTTTCATAAAACATCTTTTCTATATTTGTTGAAATGATCATATAATTTTCTCCTTTAGTTACTATATTAAATTATACCTGTCAACTGGAGAAAATGCACAACCTGAAAGTCGAGAGTTGTGTTTTATGCAGCAGACAAAGCTGAGGATTTAAGCCGGGGACACAGCTTCTTAGGTGCTCTAAGGGATTGCTCCAAAGAGATGAGGGAGGAGCCAGGATATATAGGAGTTTTGCAACAAAGGCCAGGTGCTGCCGAGTTCGACTCTGGGCGACCCCATAGACGGCATCCCACCAGGCTCCCCTGTCCCTGGGATTCTCCAGGCAAGAACACTGGAGTGGGTTGCCATTTCCTTCTCCAATGCAGTGAAAAGTGAAAGTGAAGTCGCTCAGTCGTGTCCAACTCTTAGCGACCCCATGGACTGCAGCCTACCAGGCTCCTCCATCCATGGGATTTTCCAGGCAAGAGTACTGGAGTGGGGTGCCATTGCCTTCTCCAAAGGCCAGGTAGTAAGAACATTAAAAGAGTACTGTTATAATTAAAGAAAACCAGTTACCTTAAAGACTTTAGTGCTTTTCTGTGTACGGGAAGATGCAAGAATCTGGGCTCACTGAAATCATTCCTTTGGTATGCACCTCAGCTCTCTTGGCCAGTATTCTGTGTTTTCTTATCCTGAGTTCCCTCAGGGCTCACCTATGGGGCATCTATTGTGTGATGGCTTGATGGCTGCAACAGCCTTTGTTTACTGAAATGGCAGGTGGCATTTTAATTCACATGACAATCATTTTTCTAATAGTAATTTGAGATTTTCTGGATACATCCAGCTGTTTAGTTGTCTGGTAATATTCCTTGTGACTTTTTCTTGCTTATGTACTTTTAAGTGGATTGGCTTTAATTTTCTTCATGGGTTTGAGATCAACATAGTGTACACTCTATATGAATTAGAAATGTTTTCTCTTTTCTCATTCTTTAGAGGAATTTATATAAGATTGAAATCATTCTGTTACCAAATCCAAGTTCACTCTGTTCACTGCACAATAGGGCAATTAATCTGCTAGAAGAGGGGCTGAGAAAAGGAAGAGACTTTATTCTGGGAGCCAACTGACCAGGAAGATAGCAGGCTAGCATCTCAAAATAATCATCTTGTCAGGGCCTGGATGGCAGTTTCTTTTATGGATCAGAGATGAGGGGGAGGTGAGGAGACAAACTAAAAAGACTTCAATCCTTACAAATATCTCCTAGAATGGAAACCCCAGGTAGGGGGATGTGTTATTTTTACTTCCTTATAATCCTCATGTGAGGGGTTATCTTAGATTATCTCCCAGAGGCAGGCCATTATGTATGCCTACAATGATAAAAGTGGCAAGGTGAGGGTTAAAGTCACAGAAGAAGATCCAGTACGAATTCAAAATTAACACTTCCTGGTTACAGTTCTTTTCTAAATGTTCTATAGAACTTATCAGTAAATTATAAAATGAATTCCTAGAATGAATTCCTTTGTGGGAAGGTTTAACTTGTAAATTCAAATTTTAAAGTGTTTTAAAAATGTATTTACTATTTAGTGTTACTTATGATAGACTGCATTTCTAGGATTTTATTGCATTAAGTTTTCAGGTTTATTGCCATATCCTCTGACACTCTTTTTAACAATTGATCTTTAGTACTCTCCCTCTTTTCATTCCTGATACTTGAAGTTTGTGCTTCAGCCTTTTCTTCCTTGTTAAATCTTGCCACAGATTTAAACCTCTTATTAGTCTTTTCAAAAGGCCAATGTTTGCCTTTGTTAATTCTCTTCTTGTAATTTTTTCCATATTAATTTCACTCTTCTTTTATTTTGTCAGAATTGATTTAGCTTTTAATTTTCAACATTTCCATTTTATAATGAAAACTATTAATTTCCTCAAAGCAGGGCTTCTGAATTTTGTCACAAGTTTTGCTTATAGTATTTTCATTTTCACTTTGTTCAGAATAGTTTTTAATTTCGCATTGATCCATAAGTTTTTTGAAGTTGACATTTAAATTTCCAAACATATGGCTTATTCTTTTTCCAGTCATTTATTTATAACTTATCATGTAAGAG
The DNA here is from genome assembly GCF_003369695.1 of Bos indicus x Bos taurus. NCBI lineage: Eukaryota > Metazoa > Chordata > Mammalia > Artiodactyla > Bovidae > Bos > Bos indicus x Bos taurus. The sequence continues at coordinate 78,423,758 of NC_040077.1, forward strand.
TAAGAGAATATAGCTCATGTGAAACCAATCTTTTAAATGTATTGAAAGTCAGTAAATTCTATGTAGCATGTGAAAAATTTACAAAAAAATGTTTATCATATATTTATTCAAAATTGCATTTCCCTGTTTCTGTGTGCAGTTTTTATACACATTTCATCAAGGTTATTATTCAATTAAAAAAAAAAAAACCTCAAAATTATTTTTGTCCATTTTTTTCTTTTACTTTTTTGGGATGTCTTTCAAGAGAAACTTACTGATAGACGTGCTTTAAAATCTGCTGAGTTTGTAAATTTTAGAATTATTTCTTGTAGTTCAACCAGTTATTTCTCTTTATATCCCAATCCTTTTCCTTAGGATATAAAGGTTAGAATGGTATATTTTCCTGATAAATGCAATATGGATAATTATAGAAATATTTTTATTTTTTTCCTCAAATCTAGCTGCACCAGTTTTCTTCTGATTAGTATTTCCTAAGATAGGTTCTTCCTATTCTTTACCTTTTTTTGTTTTTGTTTCATCTCTTGTAAACAACAAAATGCTTGTTTTGCTTTTTAACTCAAAATCTTTATCTTAAACTTTATTTTTTCACTTTTACTGATGTATTTGTATTTTCCTCCAATGTCTTAAGTGCTTTGTATGCACCTGGTTTTCATTGCAAGCTTCTTTTTCTTCAACCTTAATCTCATTATTATTCTTCAACCTTATTCACATTATTTTTTATTTTCTCTACTTGTTTGGATGTTACATCTTATTCATTATTCTTTAAGCATATAATCTGAATTTTTAATACTACATATATGATAAATAAAATGTTAATTTAATCAAATCCTTATAGTTTTCCTTAGATACTCATAAAATATTTTACCTTTCATTATCCCTTTCATTTGAAGTTATATTGTTTCCCAGTTTTTTCTTTTTTTTAACTTTTACAGTGCCTCACCCTTAACACATACACACAAACTAGGTATTACTATTTTTATATATCAATGAATATCTAGATTACATATTAACTATATATTAATGTATGTTAAGAAAATATTAACTAATATGAATTATTATAATTCATTTCAAATTCCATTTCGAAATGTTTACATGTAATTCTTTTATTTCTGCTTAAAAAACATCCTTTAGCATTTTCTTATAAAAATCTGTTGAAAGTCCCTCTGCCCCAAATCATTCTGATTCATCCTCGTTCTTGAAAACTACACATGAAATAGAATTCTTGGGAAAGATGTATTGAATTTCAGCACATTAGAGACAATATTTCAATATTTTTCAGTTTTAATAGTTTCCTTTAATAAGTAAGAACACTTTTACTAATGTTTCACTAATACTAATGTTCTTTTGAGGCTGATCTATCTTTACTCTATGGTTGCCTTTACATTTTCAGCTAATTTGGTATTCTGTAATTTTACCATGATATGTCTAGGAGTAATATTTTTAATTTTATTTTGAGGTTAGTTACTCACAGATGTTCCTGAATCAGAGGTTCATGGAGTGAATAAAGTGAAATATAGACCAAAATGAAATATCATGAAAAGAAAAAGATTAAGTCTACACAAAGAAACATCAATGAAACTTAAAACCACATAGCAGAAAGTTTTAAAATATATATATGTACATATATATAATATTATAATGGGCTTCCTTGGTAGCTCAGCTAATAAAGAATCTGCTTGCAATTCAGGAGACAAAAGTTCGATTCCTGGGTCACGAAGATCCCCTGAAGAAGGGATGGGCTACCCACTCCAGTATTCTTGGGATTCCCTAGTGGCTCAGATGGTAAACAACCTGCCTGCAATGAAGGAGACCTGGGTTTAATCCCTGGGTTGGGACATCCCCTGAAAATCTTTAGAACCCAGCATTCCTAAGGGAACAATGCAAAGAAACAGAAGAAAATAATAGAATGGGAAAGACTAGAGATCTCTTCAAGAAAATTAGAGATACCTATGGAACATTTCACACAAAGATGGAAACAATAAAGGACAGAAACTGTATGAACCTAACAGAAGCAAAAAATATTAAGATGAGGTGGCAAGACTACACAGAAGAACTATATTAAAAAGATCATAATGACCCAGATAACCATGATGGGTTATCATCCACACCAACTTGGAGTACAAAATCAAGTGGATCTTAGGAAGCATCACTACAAGGTGATGGAATTCTAGCTGAGTTATTTCAAATCCTAAAAGATGATGCTATTAAAGTGCTACACTTAATATGCCAACAGATTTGGAACACTCAGCAATGGCCACAGGACTGGAAAAGATCAGTTTTCATTCCAATCCAAAAGACAGGCAATGCCAAAGAATATTCAAACTACTGCACAATTTCCTTCATTTCACATGCTAAGAAAGTAATGATCAAAACTCTACAAGCTATGCTTCAACAGTTCGTGAACTGAGAATTTCCAGATGTTCAAGTTGGATTTAGAAAAGGCAGAGGAACCAGAGATGAAATTGCCAACATTTGTTGGATCATAGAAAAAGCAAGAGAATTCTATATATGCATCTACTTCTGCTTCAATGACTACACTAAAGTCTTTGACCATGTGGATCACAACAAACTGTGGAAAATTCTTAAAGAGATGGAAATACCAGACCACCTCACCTCCCTCCTGCAAAACCTGTATGCACGTCAAGGAACAACAGTTAGAATGGAATATGGAACAATGAACTGGTTCAAAATTGGGAAAGGAGTACATCAAGGCTGTATACTGTCACCCTGCTTCTTTAACTTATAGGCAGAGTTTACCATGCAAAATGCCAGGCTGGATGAAGCACAAATGGACTCAAGATTTCCAGGAGAAACATCAATAACCTTAGATATGCAGATGACACCACCCTTTTGGAAGAAAGTGAAAGGAATTAAAGAGCCTCTTGATGAAGCTGAAAGAGGACAGTGAAAAGGCTGGCTTAAAACTCTATATTCAAAAGCTAAGATCATGGCATCTGATCCCATCACTTCACAGCAAATAGATGGGAAAACAATGAAACAGTGACAGACTTTATTTTCTTGGGCTCCAAAATCACTGCAGATGGTGACTGCAGCCATGAAATTAAAAGATGCTTACCCCTTGGGAAAAAGAGCAATGATAAACCTAGACTGTATTAAAAAGCAGAGACATTACTTTGCCAACAAAGTTCTGTATAGTCAAAGATACAGTTTTTCTAGTAGTCATGTACAGATGTGAGAGTTGGACTGTAAAGAAGGCTGAGCACTGAAGAACTGATGCTTTTGAATCATGGTGTTTGCGAAGACTTTTGAGAGTCCCTTGAACTGCAAGGAGATCAAACCAGTCGATCCTAAAGGAAGTCAACCCTGAATATTCACTGGAAGGACTGATACTGAAGCTGAAGCTCCAATACTTTGGCCACCGGATGGCAGAACTGACTCATTGCAAAAGACCCTGATGCTGGGAAAGATTGAAGACAGGAGGAGAAGGGGATTACAGATGACGAGACGGTTGGATGGCTTGACCGACTCAATGGATGTGAGTTTGAACAAGCTCTGGGAGTTGGTGAAGGACAGGGATGCCTGGCATGCTGTAGTCCATGGGGTCTCAAAGTGTTGGACATGACTGAGGGACTGAACAACAACATTATAACATTTAAATATAATTTTAACAATTTTTAGAAAACTGTATCAAATTCTTTTTTTTTTCAAGTTTAAGATGGTTTTATTTTTTTATTTTTTTAAATTTTATTTTATTTTTAAACTTTACAATATTGTATTAGTTTTGCCAAATATCGAAATGAATCTGCCACAGGTATACCTGTGTTCCCCATCCTGAACCCTCCTCCCTCCTCCCTCCTCCCTCCCCTTACCCTCCCTCTGGGTCATCCCAGTGCACCAGCCCCAAGCATCCAGTATCGTGCAACGAACCTGGACTGGCGACTCGTTTCATACATGATATTATACATGTTTCAATGCCATTCTCCCAAATCTCCCCACCCTCTCCCTCTCCCACAGAGTCCATAAGACTGATCTATACATCAGTGTCTCTTTTGCTGTCTCGTACACAGGGTTACAAATTGAAAAATAAAAACCATATGATTATCTCAATAGATGCAGAGAAAGCCTTTGAGAAAATTCAACATCCATTTATGATAAGAACTCTCCAGAAAGCAGGAATAGAAGGAACATATCTCAGCATAATAAAAGCTATATATGACAAACCCACAGCAAACATTATCCTCAATGGTGAAAAATTGAAAGCATTTCCTCTAAAGTCAGGAACAAGACAAGGGTGCCCACTCTCACCATTACTATTCAACATAGTTTTGGCCACAGCAATCAGAGCAGAAAAAGAAATAAAAGGAATCCAAATTGGAAAAGAAGAAGTAAAACTCTCACTATTTGCAGATGACATGATCCTCTACATAGAAAACCCTAAAGACTCCACCAGAAAATTACTAGAACTAATCAATGAGTATAGTAACGTTGCAGGATATAAAATCAATACACAGAAATCCCTTGCATTCCTATACACTAATAATGAGAAAACAGAAAGAGAAATTAAGGAAACAATTCCATTCACCATTGCAATGGAAAGAATAAAATACTTAGGAATATATCTACCTAAAGAAACTAAAGACCTATATATAGAAAACTATAAAACACTGGTGAAAAAAATCAAAGAGGACACTAATAGATGGAGAAATATACCATGTTCATGGATTGGAAGAATCAATATAGTGAAAATGAGTATACTATCCAAAGCAATTTATAGATTCAATGCAATCCCTATCAAGCTACCAACGGTATTCTTCACAGAGCTAGAACAAATAATTTCACAATTTGTACGGAAATACAAAAAACCTCGAATAGCCAAAGCTATCTTGTATCAAATTCTGTACAGTTATTCACAAAGCATACACACCAACACTTTAGAATGGTTGTTTATTTTTTAGTTAATTTCTATTAGAGTATAGTTGCTTTACAATGTTGTGTTAGTTTCTACTATACAACAGGGTGAATCAGCTATACATATACATATATCCCCTCTTTTTTGGGGTTTCCTTCCCATTTAAGTCAGCACAGAGCACTGAGTAAGTTTTGCTGACCTATCCCTAATTGTTTCTCATTAGTTATCTATTTTATATATAGTATCAATAATGTATATATGTTGATCTAATATCCCAGTTCATCTCATCCCCTCGTTCCCCACCTTGTTGTCCATACATTTGTTCTCTATGTCTGTGTCTCTTTTTCTGATTTTCAAATAAAATCATCTATACCATTTTTCTAGATTCCACACATATGCTTTAGTATACATTGTTTTTCTCTTTCTGATTTAACTCTGTATGATAGGTCAATCTCCATATCTACATATGACCCAATTCTGTTGTTTTATATGGCTGAGTAATATTTCATTTTATATATGTACCACATCTTCTTCATTCATTTCTCTATTGATAGGCATTTAGGTTGCTTTCATGTCCTGTCTACTAGAAATAGTGCTACAATGAACAGTGAGGTGCATGTGTCTTTTTGATTTATGTTTTTCCTGGGTATATGTACAGAATTAGGATTGCTGGATCATTTGCCTTGCCTTGCATGCGTGCATAGTCATGTCCAACTCCTTGCAACCCTGAGGACTGTAGCCTGTCCAAGCTCTGTTGTTCATGAAATTTTCCAAACAAGAATACTGGAGTGGGTTGCCATTTGCTGCTCCAGAGGATCTTGCTGACTCAAGAATCAAACTTTCATCTCCTAGATTACTGCATTAGCAGGCAGACTCTTTACCACTGTACCACCTGGGAAGCCCCAGGGATTGCTGGGTCATATAGTAGCTCTATTTTTAGTTTTTAAGCAACCTCTTTACTGTTTTCCACAGTGGCTGTACCAATTTACACTCCTTACAACAGTGTTAAGAGCATTCCCTTTTCTCTACACCTTCTCTAGAATTTATTATTTGTGGATTACTTGATGATAACCATTATGAACAGTGTGAGATGATATCTTATTGAAATTTTGATTTGCACTTCTCAAATAATAAGTAATCTTGAGCATCTTTTCATGTGTCTATTGGCCATATGTATATCTTCCTTGGAAAAACATATTTAGGTCTTCCACTCAAGTTCATAAAGTTGGAGGGAAGATGAGAAAAAAATGAGGATGTTGTTGTTCAGTTGCTAAGTCATGTTTGACTCTTTGGAGCTGCATAAACTATAGAACCCTAAGTTCTTCTGTCCTCCACTATCTCCTGGATTTTGCTCACATTCATGCCCATTGAGTTGGTGATGCTATCTAACCATCTCATCCTCTGCTGCCCTCTTCTCCTTTTGCCTTCACTCTTTCCCAGCATCAGGGTCTTTTCCAATGAATCAGCCAAATTATTTAAGCTTCAACTCCAGCATCAGTCCTTCCAATGAATATTCGGGGCTGATTTCCTTTAGGATTGACTGGTTTGATCTCCATGCTGTCCAAGGGACTCTCAAGAGTCTTCTCCAGCACCACAATTGGAAAGCATCAATTCTTAGGCACTCAGCCTTCTTTATGTTCCAACTCTCAAGTCTACTGGAAAAAAAACATAGTTTTCACTATATGGATCTTTGTCTGCAAAGTGGTATTTCTGCTTTTTAGTACACTGTCTAGGTTTTTCACAGCTTTCTTTCCAAGGAGCAAGGGTCTTTTACCATGCAGCCACCATCTACAGTGCAGACACCATCTAGAGTGATTTTGCAGCCCCCAAAATATAATCTGTCACTGCTTCCACTTTTTCCCCTTCCATTTGCCATGAAGTGATGGCACTGGATGCCATGAATATAGTTTTTTGAATGTTGAGTTTCAAGTCAGCTTTTCACTCTTCTCTTTCACCTTCATCAAGAGGTTCTTTAGTTTTTCTTCACTTTCGGCCATTAGAGTGATATCATATGCATATCTGAAGTGATTGATATATCTCCTGGCAGTCTTAAATCCAGCTTGGCATTTCACATGAAATAAAGGATAAAGTGTAGAAAACTCTTACACTGTTGGTAGGAATGTAAATTGGTACAGTAACTATAAAAAACTATAGAGAACAATTCTCTATAGTTGCTGCACCAATTTACATTTCCACCAACAGTGTAAGAACCTTTAAATGAGAAAATGAAAATCTAGACTTTATCAGAGGCCATATTCATCTGGCATGGAAAATACCTCTCTGTAGAACACAGCCACACAGAACCAAACAGAAGTAGGAAAAGCACTGAGAAGTTTGCAGAAGACTTTAGGAATATGATTTCAAACCCTGAGGTTCTGCTTTGGGCAATTCATCCTTGACCCTAATAGATCCTGAAAAGGCTGAAAGACTGAAAGTGAAGTCGTTCAGTCATGTCCAATTCTTTGTGACCCCATGGACTGTAGCCTACCACGCTCCTCCATCCATGGGATTTTCCAGGCAAGAGTACTGGAGTAGTTTGCTATTTCCTTATCTAGGGAATCTTCCCAAACCAGGGTCCAAACCCAGGTCTCCCGCATTGTAGACAGACACTTTACTGTCTGAGCCACAGGAGAAGTCAAATGAAAGTGTGAAAGTGAAAGTCGCTCAGTCGTGGCTGACTCTTAGTAACCCCAAGGATTCTCCAGGCCAGAACACTGGAGTAGGTAGCCTTTCCCTTCTCCAGGGGATCTTTCTAACCCAGGGATCAAACCCAATAGATCCTAGAACTAGCAATTTCCTTTTTTGCTTATGTTAATTAGCAGATCTTTATTTCCACTATATACAACAATGCATTTCTTCTCACTTGAAACTATTACATATCTCTTCCTACCTCCAGACTTAAAATTTCCCATTTCTAGTAGTTACTTAATTCACTGTAGAGATGATAGATGCATAAATACAGATGGGGCCATTCATGAAGTCCAAGTTGCCACGGCTTAAGTAATGGAGACATGAGTATATTACCAGGCAAATAATGTCACTTTTTTAAAAAATTATGACTGGCAGTTTGGTGAAGTTTAGAGTGCTTTGATAACAGACTATTTCAATTCTGTCATAGGAAGATTTGTTATCAATTGTCTCCTTTTCTTTATTCCAAGCAACTTTTTATATGTTCAAAAACAGGACCCACTATGGTCTATTAAGCAAAATATTATTCTGTTTTTCTTCATATCTATGTAAATATAAAATTGGATACTAATTCCTAATTCAACATTTATTGAGCTCCTAGTAATACCATACATGTTACATACATACCTACTACACTACATACATACCAGGTGTAATACAAGGCACTGCAGACAAAGATAAATGAAGGCCCTGCACCTTCTTTAAGGGGCTCACAGTAAAATAGGGAAGACATATGAGTAAGTTAAAATGTGTATGAAAGTGTGATAGAACAAGATAATGTAGACACATTCCTCTTTGCTTCTTCCAACTAAGAACAATGAGAAAGCAACATGAAAATAACAAAAGAAACAATCAAGAGGAGATAGGAGGGCATGAAAGATGAAGGCAAATTGGTTTGAGACCCCAGAACTAGAAGAACAGTACAGGAGCAGGTTGTCTTGGTTCCCTTACCCAAAAAAAGAAGACACCCTGGAACATTCACTACGATAGAACATATTTTTAGTTATAAAACAAACTTGAATTTAAAAGGATTGATACCATACAAAGTATGTTCTTGGACCAAAATGGAATTAGACTGGAAATCAATAACAAGATAATTTTCAAAATTTTTCAAATCTTTAAATATTAAACAGCATACTTCTAAATAACCAAATGACTGAAGAAGAAATCACATTGGACACTATATAATAAAATTTTATGTTAAATGAAAATGAAAATACTGCATATCAAAAATTCCAGAGTAAAACTAAAGCATGCTTAAATGGAAATTTATAGCACAAATGCTTATATTGGAAAAAAAGAGATGTCTTGAATCAATTAGTCTTCAGACTTGAAGAACTATGAAAAAAAGAATAAAGTAAACATAAAGCAAGCAAAGGAAAGGAAATAATAAGGTTTAAGGAAGAAACCAATAAAATAGGAAAAAGAAAAACCCGTAAAGAAAGTAAATGAGACAAAAAAAGGTGGTTCTTTAAATTCAGTAAAACTGATACACAAGTGGGTAAAGAACAAGCAAAATAGATTTGGCAGTATCATACACATTCTACAAGCTATACAATGATAACAAAGAAATGTTAAGAACACTACTGTGCCAATAAATTTGATAACCTACCACTCAATACCACAGTAATCTAAGTCTAAACTCCAACCGGTAATACTGAAGAAGCTGAACAGTTCTATGAAGACCTACAAGATCTACTGGAACTAACACCCCAAAAAGATGTCCTCTTCATTACAGGGGACTGGAATGCAAAAGAAGGAAGTCAAGAGATATCTGGAGTAACAGGAAATTTGGCCTTGGAGTACAAAAAAAGCAGGTTAAAGGCTAACAGAGTTTTCCCAAAGCAGGTTAAAAGTTAACAGAGTTTTGCCAAGAGAATGCACTGGTCATAGCAAACATCGTCTTCCAACAACACAAGAGAAAACTCTACACATGGACATAACCAGATGGTCAATATTGAAATCAGATTGATTATATTCTTTGCAGCCAAAGATGGAGAAGCTCTATACAGTCAGCAAAAACTAGACCTGGAACTGACTGTGACTCAGATCATGAACTCTTTATTGCCAAATTCATACTTAAGTTGAAGAAAGTAGGGAAAACCACTAGACCATTCAGGTATGACCTAAACCAAATCCCTTAAAATTATACAGTGGAAGTGAGAAATAGATTTAAGGGACTAGATCTGATAGACAGAGTGCCTAAAGAACTATGGACAGAGGTTTGTGACATTGTTTAAGAGGCAATGATCAAGAAAAAGAAATTCAAAAAGGCAAAATGGTTGTCTGAGGAGGCCTTACAAGAAGCTGAGAAAAGAAGAGATGTTAAAGGCAAAGGAGAAAAGGAAAGATATACTCATTTGAATGCAGAGTTCCAAAGAATAGCAAGGAGAGATAAGAAAGCCTTCCTCAGTGATCAAAGCAAAGAAATAGAGGAAAACAATAGAATGGGAAAGACCAGAGATCTCTTCAAGAAAATTAGAGATACCAAGGGAATATTTCATGCAAAGATGGGCACAATAAAGGACAGATATGATATGAACCTAACAGGAGCAGATGATATTAAAAAGAGGTGGTAACAATACACAGAAGAACTATACAATGACCCAGATCTGGGTCAATTATATATGACCCAGATAACCATGATAGTGTGATCACTCACCTAGAGCCAGACATCCTGGAATACAAAGTCAAGTGGGCCTTAGGAAGCATCACTACAAACAAATATAGTGGAGGTGATGGAATTCCAGTTGAGCTATGTCAAATCCTAAAAGATGATGCTATGAAAGTGCTGCACTCAGTATGCCAGCAAATCTGGAAAAATTAGCAGTGGCCACAGGACTGGAAAATTTCAGTTTTCATCCCAATCCAAAATAAAGGCAATGCCAAAGAATGTTGAAACTACAACAAAAATTGCACTCATCTCACACACTAGCAAAGTAACGCTCAAAATTCTCCAAGACTGGCTTCAACGGTACATAAATTGTGAAATTCCAGATGTTCAAGCTGGACTTAGAAAAGCCAGAGGAACCAGAGATCAAATTGCCAGCATCCGTTGGATCATTGAAAAAGCAAGGGAGTTTCAGAAAAACATCTCCTTTTGCTTTATTGATTATGTCAAAGCCTTTGACTGTGTGGATCACCACAGATGTGGAAAATTCTGAAAGAGATGGGAATACCAGACCAGCTGACCTGCCTCCTGAGAAATCTGTATTCAGGTCAAGAAGCAACAATTAGAACCCGATATGGGACAACAGACTGATTCCAAATCGGGAAAGGAGTACGTTAAGGCTGTATATTTTCTATTGTCACCCTGCTTATTTACCTTATATGCAAAGTACATTATGCGAAATGCCAGGCTGGATGAAGCACAAGCTGGAAGCAAGATTGCTGGAAGAAATATCAATAAACTTAGATACACAGATGACACCACTCTTATGGCAGAAAGCAAAGAAAAACTAAAGAGCATCAAAAAGTTGGCTTAAAGCTCAACATTCAGAAAACGAAGATCATGGCATCCGGTCCCATCACTTCATGGCAAACAGATGGGGAAACAGTGGAAACAGTGTCAGACTTTATTCTTTGGGGCTCCAAAATCACTGCAGATGGTGATTGCAGCCATGAAATTAAAAGACGCTTGCTCCTTGGAAGAAAAGTTATGACCAACCTAGATAGCATATTCAAAAGCAGAGACATTACTTTGTCAACAAAGGTCTGTCTAGTCAAGGCTATGGTTTTTCCTGTGGTCATGTATGGATGTGAGAGTTGGATTGTGAAGAAAGCTGAGTGCCAAAGAATTGATGCTTTTGAACTGTAGTGTTGGAGAAGACTCTTGAGAGTCTCTTGGACTGCAAGGAGATCCAACCAGTCAATCCTAAAGGAGATCAGTCCTGGGTGTTAATTGGGAGGACTGATGCTAAAGCTGAAACTCCAGTACTTTGGCCACCTCATGCGAAGAGTTGACTCATTGGAAAAGACCCTGATCCTGGGAAAGATTGGAGGCAGGAGGAGAAGGGGATGACAGAGGATGAGATGGCTGGATGGCATCACCAACTTGATGGACATGAGTTTGAGTAATCTCCAGGATTTGGTGATGAACAGGGAGTCCAGGAGTGCTGTGATTCATGGGGTCTCAAGGATTCAGATACGACTGAGCGACTGAACTGAACTGAACTGAACTGAACTGAAAATCACTGCATATTGTGACTGCAGCAATGAAATTAAAAGACCCTTGCTCCATGGAAGAAAAGTTGTGACCAACCTAGACAGCACATTAAAAAGCAGAGACATTACTTTACCAACATATGTCCATCTAACCAAAGCTATGGTTTTTCCAGTAGTCATGTATGGATGTGAGAGTTGGACTATAAAAGAAAGCCTAGCATGGAAGAATTGATGCTTTTGCACTGTGGTGTTGGAGAAGACTCTTGAGAATCCCTTGGACTGCAAGAAGGGCCAACCAGTCCATCCTAAAGGAAATCAGTCCTGAACATTCATTGGAAGGAATGATGTTGAAGCTGAAACACCAATACTTTGGCCACCTGATGCAAAGAACTGACTCGTTGGAAAAGACCCCAATGCTGGGAAAGATTGAAGGTGGGAGGAGAAGGGGATGACAGAGTATGAGATGGTTTGATGGGATCACTGATGCAACGGACATGAGTTTAAGTAGGCTCCAGGAGTTGGTGATGGACAGGGAAGCCTGGCATGCTACTGTGTATGGGGTCACAAAGGGTTGGATACGACTGACAGACTGAACTGAATTGAGCTGCAAAGAAATGGACAGATTCTTGAAAGCCACAAGACATCAAAATTCAATCAAGAATTACATTCTTATTCAACATCCTTTCCAGAAGAAAAAAATCCAGGTTACATAAGTTCCCTGGTGAAATCTACCTATTACTTAGTAAGAAAGTTATATAAAATTATAAAAAAATATTCCAGAAAAAAGTAGAATAAGTGGGAAGACATTCCAATTTATTTTATGATGCCAACATCATACTGATACTATTATGAGACAAAGAAAGTACAGGAAATGAAAAGTAGAGATCAATACTCTTATGAATATAAACATCCTTAGCAAATGGCTAGCAAATGGACTCCAGCAATAAAAAAAAGATATGGATAATAAGTGAGGTTTATCATAGGAATGCAAGGTTGGTTCAATATGGAAAAGCCAATCAATGTGGCCAATAAAAGTCCTTACCCAAAAGAAAACTAAGGAAAGAAGAGTAAAATCCAGATTAGATGGACAGTGAAGGCATTTCTTAAAAAATATCTTATTTGAAGTAATACAACTTTTTATTTGAAGAACAAAAATTAATAAAATTGATACTTAAAAAACAATGGAGAAAGTCCATGAAATCAGAAGTGATTTAGGACTTCCCTGGTGGTCCAATGATAAAGATTCCACCTACCACATGAATTCAATCCCTGACCAGGGAAAATTCCACATGCCTCAGAGCAACTATGCTGGAGCAACTAAGCCCAAGCACCAGAACTACCAAGCTGACTCTAGAGCCTGTGAGCCACAACTACTGAAGCCTGGGCATGTGCTAAGAGCCTGGCAAGAGAAGCCACTGCAATGAAAAGCCTGCATACCACAACAAAGAGTAGCCCCCACTCACTGCAACTAGAGAAAGCCCATGTGCAGCAAGGAAGACCCAGCACAGCCAAAAATAATAAATAAATAATTTTTCCAAGGCATTGACTTGTTCTAAAAAATTAATAATGTTGATAAACTACTAGCAAGACTGAAAAAACAAAAGGAGAACTGAATGACCAATATTAGGAATGAAACAGAGAATAACACTAGAGATTCCACAGCAATAAGAAACATTGCATGCAACTTCATGCTCATAAATTTGACAATTTAGGATAAATGAATGAATTCCTTGAAAGACTTAAGCAAGATGACAATCTGAATGGTCCTATAGCCATTAAGAAAAAGAATCAATAAGTTAAAATCTCCAGAAAAAGAAATGTCAAACCATAAAGGGTTTCACTTGAAAATTCTACCAAACATTTCAAAAAATTTGCGCATAACCTCTTCTAGAAACATAGTTAAACAAAATCTTTCCAATCCATGTCATGAAACCAGCATTACCCTGATACCAAAAGCCTAAAAAAGCGATACACAAAGGGAAACTATAGACCAACATCTCTAATGAACTTAAACGTCCAAAATCTTTACAAAATATTAATAACTGAACCTGTCAATGTATAAAAAAAATAATTACATCGTAGAATTAAGTAGGCTTTTTATTTCCATGTATACAAGGCTTTAACATTTGATAGTCAATTAATGTAATCTTACTATATCAACAAGTTAAGGAAGAAAAGTCCTATCATCTTACAAGGGACACATAAAACTATTTGACAGACTCCAACTGCCATGCATGTTAAAAACTCCCAACAACTTAAGCATAGAAGAGAATTATCTCAACTTGATGATGAACTTTCCAACTTGGTCCAGTTAGGCTTATCTATACAATATTGTTTCCATTACTGCTACAATGTCTCCTTTTCTTCTTGGACACCTCTTAAAGGCCTTAAACAGAGCCTCCTCCAGGAAGCCTTCCATGACTGAAACAATTCTCGTTTATTAGCCAGTTCAACATAAAAAGTAATGGATTATATGTGTTACAAAATATAATAGAATAATATTGTTCATGGTTACTACATGTCACATTAGCTTTCATCTATCAGTGACACCAGAAGATACTCTTATTCTTTTAGATTCTTTTTCATATTCTTTTCCATTAGGGTTTTTAACAGAATACTGAATATAGTTGTCTGTGCTATATAGTAAGAGCCTGTTGTTTATTCATTCCTTCTATAATGGTTTGTATCTTCTAGTCTCAAATTCCCAATCCAATCCTCCACCAACTTCTTTGGCAACCATAAATCTGTTCTCCATATCTGTGAGTCTGGACACCAGAAGATTCTTAAGGACAGGAATTGAGAATATAGTCTCTGTATTAGCCACAGGGATTTCTAATTTAATAAACTAATTGTAAGTTCTGAGTAAACATAAAGAAACAGGAAGAGAAAGTAAATTAAGTTAAAAATGAGAGGGGGATTGAGAGAAAAAGAGCACTAGTGTGTAGGAAAATGCATGTTCTATTTTATATTGCATTATTTTAGTAAAATCATTTTCACAGCTTCATTTTCATCATACTTAAAATGGAGAGAAAAGTACTGGCCCTAATTATATTAAAAGCTATTGGGCTAAACTAGAAATGGGGACAGCTCTCAGAGAAGGGTACTGGGAGGACATGAGAAGTCTCTCCTAGGCTGATGAGAAGCACTCACCACTATGGTGTCCAGGTGTAGAAAGAGGGCACGGGGGTGGGGGTGAATAGGTGGAGGGAGTTGGGATAGAGTGCTTCCTCAAGAAGGGTGACTTTGGAGGTATAAACCACTTGGAGGAGCAGCAAGTCTTTAGGTAGGAAGCTCCAGAGAGCAAATCACTTTATAAACAAAGTGGAAAAGGAGGTAGTGCTCGGAACACGTCCATAAAAGATAAGAAAAAACAGTCAGAGCACCCAGATCTGACGTGAGGGTCAAAGAAGGTTTTCCTGAGAAAGCATAGGATACTGTGAATCTTCAAAAGTGACAAAGACTCTACTAAAACTAGCATAGGTGAAAAGAGAAAATGATTGATTCATGTAACTAAAAGGCTAAGGGGACAGCTGTTCTCAACCTTGATGGAGTTGCTCTGGGAAATATCTCTGCTTCTTCCATTCTTGCTGGTCATATGTTCTCCTACTATAAGCACATTTTCTCCTTGTGGTGGTGAGTGTTGAGGGGAGCTTAGGGTGCATGGGGTTGGCTGGGCAATCATAAAACCCAAGCTTACCTCATTTCATATTGAAAGTATCTGTAGGAACTATCAGCCCTGTATCCCAAGGTCCCTATACAAACTTCAGAAAATAATTCTGATTAACTCAGCTTGGTGGATATGTTCATTCCTGATATAAACTCTGTAGCTAAAGAAATAAGAGTGTTATATAGGAGAAAGGTCAAACATAGGTCCTCTGCCCAACAGTGGAGGAAGAATGAGACTGCAATATCAGTAGATCCATCAGAATAACATGAAGTAAAGGAGTTCCTCAAAGCGTTTTATTTTTATTGAAATCACAGGGGAACGAGGCAGGACAGAATAATAGTCTATTCCATAGGCAAAGACTTCTAAATACAGTTTACTAAATAATTAGTAAATTATTGCTTTGAACTATAAACACTCTAAGAATGCATGACAAACCTCTCTACATACTACTGCTGATGATGCTTCCTTACCACTAAAACACATTTCCTTTGGTTTCTAAGAAATGTACATGTGGCTTATGGTCCTCCTGCCTTTTATTAGTTGTCCCTGAAGGTCTTCTTCCCTTCTCTTTATCCTTTCTTTATGGATTGGTTTCCCCCAGGCTTCCAGTCTATACTCTCTTCTAGACAGTCTCCATCACTGCTGCAGTTTCAATTTTCATTTCCCACAACATAAATCCCAGAACTACACATTTCCTAATGCCCAACTGCTACTGAATATCTCTTGTAATTTATTTTATAGATATCTCAAATCTAGAATGTCTAATATCAAATTCACTACCTTCCCTTTTCAGCTTATCCTTCTTCATATATTCTATACCTCAGTTAATGGTACCCATTGTTCAAGCACAGGTTGCAAAACGGTTTTTCTCCTTCTGATCCCAAAAAATGGTACCAGGATAAATTCAGTTTACCTCCTAAATGTTTCTTGAATCTTTCTTATTATCTCCAATTTCACATCATGTTCAGGTACTCTATATCACTCCCCATTGCTTAAAACCACTATTTATTGAGAATTCACTTTACTTTATATTAACCCTAGAAATTATACTTTTGGGAGGAAGAAAATGACCAGTTGATTTCTTTTCTGTTCATTCTTTTTCTGCCTATTTGCAAGGCAAAAGTCGCTGCTAATATGATTTAGTTCTCAAAATACAACAGCATTACTCTTAACAAGCATATGTAAGTATTTGGAGACATTTATAAATAATTAGGGGAAGAGTATTACTGGAAATTTGGGGCAAGGCCAAGAATGTTAAAACTCCAATACACAAAATAGCCCCATTCAATGAAAGATTGCCTCAAAAACATCTTTTTGTCTCTGTTGGGAAATCAATTTAGAATATAAATTGTGCTGTGTTTCTAAGCCAGAACTCGCTCACCAGATGTTTAAAAGAAACGTATTGATGTGTGGTTCTCCCTTCCACTTTTATAGCTGTGAGGACTTCTGGAGTCCAGCCATTTTGGGGGGTTCATTCATCCATTCATTCATTCAGTGTTTTTCACTAATTGTTGAGCAATTACTGTGCCAGGTACTTGGCTAATTGCTGGATAATAAGCAACGCTGACCATTTTTGCCTACAAGGAGCTTAGAATAAAGTTAGAGAGAGAAAAGGCAACTACAAGTCACATAAATAAATGCAATTATAACTTACACAAAAGCAGTGAAGGGAAGGTACATGGACTTAAGAAGTAGAAATTAAAGGAGCAGGAACTCTCCACCTGGGCTGGGCAGAGGAGATTCTCTTGCAAAACTGAGATATCAATATAAAGAAAAGGTAGGAATTAACTAAGCAAAGATGAACAGAGAGTGCAGAGAGAGAAAAGAAATTTCCCAAAGGAGTAAGCAACAACTTCAAGTATCATGTTAGAAAGAATACATTGCATTTAGATACCCAAAGGGGGACCAGAGCAGTTGGCACAGCCAGTCAAACTGGGTGTGTGGACAGGATGAGCTGGAGAGACAGGCAGGGCCCAAACAATATATAAATTCATAGCCCACACTGAAAACAGAAAGTCACAATCCAAGTGATACAGGAAGCCAATTAAATCTTCCCAAACAGGTTGATGTGCTCATACTTGCATTTTGTGACAGGTCACTCTGGCCCCATCATAAAAAAATAGATTGGGGTGATGCAAGAAAGGGTGCAGGCCTGCTCAGTCACGTCTGACTCTTTGCTACCCCATGAACTGCATCCTGCCAGGCTCCTCAGTCCATGGGATTTTCCAGGCAAGATACTGGAGTGTGTTGCCATTTCCTCCTCCAGAAAGAAACTATACAATACACCAAGTAGGCTGCAATGGCATCAACCCTGTGAGCAGGGTGATTCTGATAAAGTGGTGGCAGGACATATGGGAAAAACAAATAGAACAGTCTGAGAATAACTTAAAAAAGAGAAGAGAAATACCTATTTTAGAATTAATTTGAAATGCTGTACTTCAACTATGGTTTCCAGAATTATTGCCTAGGATATCAGGCTCCACCCAGACATTAAGATTGACAACTATTTTCCCACTTAACATATGCCATCTATCACCTCAATAGTATTCTGTTTGTTTCTAAGAAGCTTCATTTAAGGGGCTGGTATAAAAGCAAATCTTAGTTTTTTTTAAAAAAATGGAGCTAACTTTAAATTTCAGTTCTGTTCCGTTCAGTCATTCAGTCGTGTCTAACTCTGTGACACCGTGGACTGCAGTACACCATGGACTGCAGGCCTTCCTGTCCATTGCCACTTCCCGGAGCTTACTCAAACTCACGTCCATTGAGTTGGTGATGCCATGCAACCATCTCATCCTCTGTCACCCCCTTCTCCTCCTGCCTTCAATCTTTCCCAGCATCAGTGTCTTTTCAAATGAGTCAGTTCTTCGTATCAGGTGAAAGTATTGGAGTTTCAGCTTCAGCATCAGTCCTTCCAGTGAATATTCAGGACTGATTTCCTTTAGGATTGACTGGTTGGGTCTCCTTGCAGTCCAAGAAACTCTCAAGAGTCTTCTCCAAACTATGGTTCAAAAGCATCAATTCTTTTGTGCTCAGCTTTCTTTATAGTTCAACTCTCACATCCATACATGACTACTGGAAAAATCATAGCTTTGACTAGACCAACCTTGTTGGTCAAGTAATGTCTCTGTTTTTTAATATGCTGTCTAGGTTGGTCATAACTTTTCTTCAAAGGAGCAAGCATATTTTAATTTCATGGCTTCAGTAACCATCTGCAGTGACTTTGGAGTACATCAAGGTTGTACATTGTCACCCTGCTTATTTAACTTATATGCAGAGTACATCATGAGAAGCACTGGGCTGGAGGAAGCACAAGGTTGAAGATTCAAGGTTCAAGGTTCAAGGTTCAAGATTCAAAGTTCAAGATTGCCAGGAGAAATATCAATAACCTCAGATATGTAGATGACACCACCCTTATGTCAGAAAGCGAAGAAGAACTAAAGAGCCTCTTGATGAATGGGAAAGAGGAGAGTGAAAAAGTTGGCTTAAAACTCAACATTCAGAAAATTAAGATCATGGCATCTGGTCCCATCACTTCATAGCAAATAGATGGGGAAACAGTGGAAACTTCAAATCTAGTTCTGTAAAAATCTTGACTCTTCTGAAATAATGTCATACTTTTTGTCTTTATGCAATGGCACAGAATCTAACTGTGATTCTGGCCTCAAATTCTACCATACAACTCAGTGATTCTCAAACAGTGACCTCAGACCAGTAGCATCAGCATCACTTGTGAATTTGTTAGATGTGCAGCTTTCTCCAGCCCCATCTCAGTCCTACTGAGTCAGCCATGTTTCGTGTTAAGACTCTCGGGGATATCTGATGCACGAATACATTTGAAATCTGGTGACTTAATTCATTTCTACACTGCTTCTGTAATAAATGCCTTGAACATTCCTCAACCAAGAGTCATAAATAGTGAATGAACTCTGAAAAACAGTTCCCTTCCCTACAACTTATCCAATCCTCTCAAAGATAATCATAGTCATGAAGGTTAGTGACTTAATGATTCTTTTTTTACTATTACTCCAATCTCCTAGGATAGTGTTTGGAACATAAAAGGCACACAGCACTTGCTGACTGAATAAATATGATGACTGTCTCCTCTGACTGTCACTTTTCTACTTTGCCCTTCACTTCTCATAATCAGTCTTACAATTTAACTTCAGTTAAGCCTATTTTCTTATGATTATTTTAAGGGTAAATTACTGATACCTAAAGGAGTATAAACATCATTGTTTCTATTGCTCAATACCCACACATCTTCCCAAACTCTTTGCTTAGGAGAAGGAGTCATTGTGGTTAAAGTGAGCTATTCCCAGTGCATTTTTAAAAGCCTCATCCTCTCTCCCAGCAAAATGTCAGGAGCTATTTGACTAGGAACACATAATCTGGTAGGTAATAAAATAAGCATAGGTTTGATAATCATATCTTTAAAACTAAAGGACTCAAAGGAATTTTAAATAAATGATTTCTCTAAATGAGTAATTATATTAATTGCTATAACCAGAATTTAGCTTATCAATTAATATGCCCTGGTGAATTCAGTGATATGGCTCGTTCCCAAGGGGCTTGTGGCCATCAGGAGGCCATTCAGACAGAATGGCATGCCCACAGAAAAGCTAAGTGAGAAACACTATCTCAGCAAAGCTGTAGTCTGGACTGGAAACACATGGGCAGAGGAAGTTAATGGACACTGCAGAGGCAATAGACATATGACACTAATCACTAAGAAAATCCATTAGATATTTAAATTACATACTCTAGTGTCGACCTATTTAAATGGACCTATTGATCTTTCAGTCTCAATAAAATTGCCTTCATCTTGATTACATGCTAAACCTTGTAGATCTTGAGAAAACATCTCCTTCCCAAAAATCTGTTTCTCTATATATATTATATTTTAATCATTTCTTCCTTTCCCTCTTTCTTTTTCTCTTTCTCCCTTCTCCACAATCCTAAAATTTACAGTTATATAATGTGTATTGAAGATCCACTGTATTATATACAAAGGGAAAGAGTATAAAGGGGAGAAAAAAAGAACAAACACAATATTCATTCTTTCCTCCAGGAACTATCTACCTTGCCTTTGAGATTAGATTGTCTCCAGTGATTGCATCTGCTGTTAAGTCACGGGATAATACAGTGGTTAAAGGCACAACTATTGCAGGCACACTGTCTGGATTCAAATTTAACACCATCTAGCTGTGTAATCTCAGCAAGTTGATCAATTTTCCAACCTATGGGATGGAGAAAATAATAATATTTTATTTTATATTTATACATGATTATTATGAAGAATAAAAGAGCATATTTTAAGAAGAATTTAGGGCATATAACACACTTAAAATAAATGTTATTTGTTATTTAAATGCAGTAATAAAAATATGAGGCAGATATCACCTCCAGGATGGAGAAACTGCTGCTGCTGCTGCTGCTGCTGCTAAGTCGCTTCAGTCGTGTCCGACTCTGTGCGACCCCATAGACGACAGCCCACCAGGCTTCCCTGTCCCTGGGATTCTCCAGGCAAGAACACTGGAGTGGGTTGCCATTTCCTTCTCCAATGCATGAAAGTGAAAAGTGCAAGTGAAGTCATTCAGTCGTGTCAGACTCTAGCGACCCCATGGACTGCAGCCTACCAGGCTCCTCCGTCCATGGGATTTTCCAGGCAAAAGTACTGGAGTGGGGTGCCATTGCCTTCTCCAGGATGCAGAAAAGATGCACTAAAAAGACTATACCTAAAACAACAGTATTTTAGATAAAAATTTAAGAATTGAAGTACCATTTTATTCATTTGTTAAATATATATTGACTTTTTAAATATTATATACTGGGTATGTATATATTTCATGTGATAGGTACATGAAATAAACTGATTGTGCATGTGCGTGTGCATGTGTGTGTGTGTGTGCTCTAACCCATGAGTGTAAAGACAGGCTATTTCAACTCAACATGGGACTAATAGAGATGATCATTTTAACCAGAGTCTTCACTTGGAGTTATCCAGGACTGTCATCAGGCACAGCACCTTGACTTTGGCCTCTTCCAAATCTTGCACTTTTTTCCCTCACCGACAGTCTTTCTTAATAAATATTCTGCAAACTCCATCTCAGAATTGGCCTCTAAGAAAACCCAATCTAGAATAACTGGTCACCTGGGTTTACACAACTAGATTTTTCAAAGAAGGGGGCAAGTATGTCTTTTACAGTATCCCCACTTTCACATAAGAAAAAAATCTGAGTTTAGCTATGAGAAGAGGCTTTCCCCTATGATGAAACGAAAAGTAGTAAACCCATGGCTCAAATTTCAATTGCCTCATTTAAGCCCTACACTCACTTCAATATTCATGGAGAATAATCTGAATCTTCCAAGACAGTTTTGGTTTAATATAGTTCAAACTTCTGCAATAACTATATGATATTTTATGTTTTCATACCTGCAATCATTTAGGTTAAAGCATTTTAAATTGAGATAAAGCTTTTTTAATTACCAGTGTCTGAAAGTTTCCTTCAGAAAATATAATAATCATCATTTTCTGTAGAACCCAAAATTTATATTTTCAACCAATTCTATACTAACTTTTACTTTTCTTTTTGTGATTTCCTGTAGAGTTTTTTAAAAAATCAATACTTGTGTTACTCATCCATTACTGTCTAGTATTGCTTACATGGGGAACAGTTTAGGTCAATACTTTTGAAACATGGAAACACTTTTAAGTCTCTTCGGAAGCTTTTCAAAAATACAAATTCTAGACATCTCTCCTATCAAGCCGAGTAAATTAGAATCTCTGGGGAAGGACTGTAGACATTTTATATTTTGAAGTCTCACCAAAAGATTTTAAAGTGAAGCTAGTATTAGAAACCACTGGTTCAGTGTGATTGGCTTCACTTACATAGACTGGCTTCTTTTAAAGCTATGTAACAACTGATAGGATTGTAGCATTCATTAATTCATTCATTCTTTATTTCTTTAAAAGTTTATTTCTGAAACAAGCATTTTCAAAGCACTTATCCTGTGTCAAGCATTGAACTAAGCCATAGGTATCCATATTTGAAAAATATGCAGTCTTCCACTTTAAATAATTTCTAGTGGGAAGTGGAAAAGGATAGAAACATTTTAAAAATTTAACTGCAAGGCTTAATAGTTTGTGCAATGAATTAGAGAGTCAGAAGAATGGCAACTATGTTTTTAATTAAAATTTTCAATTAATTTAAAATAATTTTTAAATATAATTTTCATTTTATATTATAGTTGATTTACAATGTTGTTAGTTTCAGATATACAGCAAAGTGATTCCATTATACATATACATATAGTCATTCTTTTCCCATATATGTTATTACAGAATATTGAATAGAGTTCCCTGTGCTATACAGTATATTCTTATTGATTTTTTATTTTATATATAGTAGTGTGTATGCATCACTCACAATTAACACATAATTTGTCTCTCGCCCCTGTCTTCCACTTTGGTAGCCGTTTGTTTGTTTTCTAAGTCTGTGAGTCTATTTCTATTTTGAAAATAAGCTAATTTGTATCATTGTTTAGATTCCACATGTATGTGATACCACGTGGTATTTGTCTTTGTCTGACTTACTTGTATCGGTGTGATAATCTCTACATCCATCCATATTGCTGCAAATGGCATTATTTCATTTTTTTTATAACTGGAAAGAGATGTGAATACCCGACCATCTTACCTGCCCCTGAGAAATCTGTATGCAGGTCAAAAAGCAACAGTTAGAATCAGACATGGAAAAATCAACTGGTTCCAAATTGGGAAAGGAGTATGTCAAGGCTGTATATTGTCAAGTTGCTTATTTGATTTATATGCAGAGTACTTCATGTGAAATGCCAGGCTGGATGAACCACAAGCTGGAATCAAGATTGCTAGGAGAAATACCAGCAACCTCAGATACGCAGATGACACCACCATTATGGCAGAGCGTGAAGAGGAGCTAAAGTGACTCTTGATGAAGGTAGAAGAGGAGAGGGGAAAAGCTGGCTTAAAACTGAACATTCAAAAAACAAAGATCATGGCATCTGGCCCCATCACTTCATGGCAAATAGATGGGGAAACAATGGAAACAGTGAGAGACTATTTTGGTGAGCTCCAAAAGTATTCCAGATTCTGACTGTAGCCATGAAATTAAAAGATGCTTGCTCCTTGGAAGAAAAGCTATGACCAACCTAGATAACATATTAAAAACCAGAGACATTATTTTGCCAATAAAAATCCACAGTCAAAGCTATGGTTTTTCTAGCAGTCATCTATGGATGTGAGAGTTGGTCCTTGAAGAAGGGTGAGCACTGAAGAAAGATGCTTTCCAACTGTGGTGATGGAGAAGACTCTTGAGAGTCCCATGGGCAGCAAGAGGGTCAAATCACTCAACCTTAAAGGAAATCAGTCCTGAATATTCATTGGAAGGACTGATGCTGAAGCTGAAGCTCCAATGCTTTGGCCACCTTATGCAAAGAGTCAACTCATTAGAAAAGACCTTGATTCTGGGAAAGACTGGAGGCAGGAGGATAAGGGAATGACAGAGGATGAGATGGTTGAATGGTATCACCAGCTAATGGATATGAGTTAGGGCAAGCTCCAGGAGATGGTGAAGAACGAGGAAGTCTGGCGTGCTGCACTCTATGGAGTCTCAGAGAGTAGGAAATGACTGCACTACTGAACAGCAACAATATTCCACGTACCATACTTCTTTGTCCATTCCTCTGTTGATGGACATTGATGTCCATGTCACTGGTATTATAAATAGTGCTGTAATTAACATCAGGGTGCATATTTGTTTTCAAATTATAGTTTTCTTGTTAAGTTTTTAAACTCATACTCGTGGGTTATGGAGAGCTTTCTTGAGCAGGTTATTGTAAAATTGTCCCAAAGGACTCATAATTTTTATTCCAAAAGATCAAAAGAATAAAATATTTGCAGCAGAGAAAATAGATTCAGAGAATAAAATATGATATTTTATTGAAGTACTACAAGGAGAATAAATTCATATTCAAAAATCATGTCACACAAATTTAAAAGTATTCTTATTAACTTATGTTAAAAAGTTCTACAGAATTCTAAAAATAAAATATTTGCTTTTTGTGTGTTCAGTTGCTCAGTTTGTTCAACTGATTATGACCCCATGGACTGTGGCCCACCAGTCTTCTCACTCCATGAAATTTTCCAGACAAGAATACTGGAGTGAGTCGTCATTTCCTACTCCAGAGGATCTTCCCAAACTGGATATCAAACCCACTTCTCCTGTGTCTCCTGCATTGGCAGACAGGTTCTTTACAGCTGTGCCACCTGGGAATCCTTAAAATACTTGCTATTCTATGTGAATTCAAATGTTTATATAAAATAAAACACTAGACATAGGCTACAATTCTGAATCACATCTATACCTCAAGCATGATGTTAGGCAGCAGCGGCTAAGTCGCTTTAGTCGTGTGGGACTCTGTGCGACCCCATAAACGGCAGCCTACCAGACTCCTCCGTTCCTGGGATTCTCCAGGCAAGAATACCGGAGTGGGTTACCATTTCCTTCTCCAATGCATGAAAGTGAAAAGTGAAAGTGAAGTCGCTCAATCGTGTCAGTCTCAGCGATCCCATGGTCTGCAGCCTACCAGGCTCCTCTGTCCATGGAATTTTCCAGGCAAGAGTACAGGAGTGGGTTGCCATTGCCTTCTCCAATGATGTTAGGAAGATTTGCATATATTATTTTATTCAGTAATCTTGTAATGAATGCAGTATCATCTTTATTCTTCAGGTTAGATAAATTAAGCTCAAAGAGATAAAGTACTTATACAAGGTCATATCTTTCAAGAGTTCAAAGTAAAAATAAGAATTTTTAAAGTGGAAGCATCTGTATTTTTTTCTACTCTCAGCCTTATTTTTTAAATAGTGAGCTAAAAATTATGAACTATGTGCAGACAAACACATTTAAAATAAAAAGGTTACATTCAATGGTTTCATAATAAAAATATAAATATACATATTTCTTGAGTAGTCAAAAATAATGCAAATAAAAATATAGTACTTGACATATAATTTAATTATATGCAATAGTTTGCAACCATTATTGTTGTTTTAATAGTAATTTATTATTGTTGTTATTGCAAGCAATATTATACAAAACTTGCAATTATGTTTTATAGAAACTTTTAGCTTTCTTGGTATTTTCAAAAAAATTATCTTACATGATATTTACACCAGTTCTACAAAGTAGGCTATCTCTATTTTAAAGACAAGGAAAAAGCATCTTCAGGTTTAGTAACTTTGAAGAAATTATAGACTTAGTGAATAAGAAAGATAAAATTCAAAACAGTATCATGGTCCTCTACTTGCAGTTGTGATGCAATAGTTTTTTTCAAGACAATGTTCCAACCAGGAACAAGTAGGAAAACTGTAACACACATACACCCACATTCATTGCATCAGTGAAGAATACAGAAGTGAGCTCAATACATTATTCCCTGAAGGCATTTGCCACTGATTTTTAAGCATAGAATAATGAGATAAAGAAAAATAAAGCAGTTTCTAAGAAGCTGAGAAGCTAAACACAGTTTTTGAGAGCCTCACACTACTGGTACATTAAGAAATATCATTTAACAGAGGTGATGCTAAGTGGTAATTATGGCAACATACTATATCAGAGCAAGAAAAAAAATGAGAAATTTCCTTCTTATATGCCAACATTTTGCAAATGGGGAAACTCATGCCCAGACTGGGGACTTACCTGTCCAAAACTTCACAGCCTCGTAGTGGCAGAGACAAGTCCAAAATCTACCCGCCTAATTGCAGCCCAATTACCACCAAATCAAACTTCTGATGTTGACTTACAGTGTGAAGTTTGTAGTAGAGTCTTTATAAACATATATATGCATTTCCAACTGCAAGGCATTTCCTCAGAGACTTATTCCTTAGTCCCTGTACCCTCCCTTGCTTTCTCAGCTACACTCTGAAAACCAGGGGGTTTGTTTACAGACTGAGTGCAGAGAACCTCATACAGATTAAGGAGTTTAAACACAGCAAGGAATAGTATTTACTGGTGAACATTTTCTGAATTTATTTTATTGCTGTTTTAGTAGTTAAAACAAGAATTGTAAACAAATGTATCCACTCACCCAAGCAATCTGTAATGATGTAGAATAACTAATGCTACTTTTCTTTGATATTGGTTTTAATTAATTCATCTGCCTGCTAATTTCTTCATCTTGCTTAAGGATTTTTTTTCCTTATCATTCTGTTATTGATTTTGTTCAATAAGATTTTAACCAAAATATAATCAAATGATAACCAAAACTAGTGGGAATCACATTTAGTAAGTATAGTGAAAAGGCATCATCACTTTTCATATCTGTCAGTGAAGTAAACATATATAAGGTATATGTGAGTGAGACAAGATAGGCTTCTTTTTTAAAGTTATCTTCTCTATACTAACCCTAGTACACCATAACTGTCTCAGACTTGCCTTAAAGCTGATAAACTTAGTTCTCACTTGACACTTTTTCTAAATGTATCTTCACTGAAGCATAAAGTTCTGCTCTTCCTCAAGACTATTCCTCACTTCAACATGCACGTTGTCTGGGAAATGGGCAAGAAAATCTTTCTGGAGTCATCTAACTTAACCATTATTTCTCCTTTGCTTATGAAACCTTTCTCCAATCTGTTCATCCCTGGATACCAGGACCAACTCCCTACTGAGTAAATATGGCCCTTTTCAGGGCTGTGTGAATAGAGACCAGGGTTGCCAAACATGTACTCAGATGACCTGGACGTCATTTTAAAATGCAGTTTCTCGAGTTGCCAGTCCAGGTTCGATGCATGATACTGGATGCTTGGGGCTGGTGCACTGGGACAACCCAGAGGGAGGGTATGGGGAGGGAGGAGGGAGGAGGGTACAGGATGGGGAACACAGGTATACCTGTGGTGGATTCATTTCGATATTTGGCAAAACTAATACAAAATTGTAAGGTTTAAAAATAAAATAAAATAAAGAAAAAAATCCAAAAAAAATAAAAATAAAAATAAATAAAAAAAAAATAAAATAAAATGCAATTTCTAATTCAGTAGATCTACAGTGAAGCCTGCATTTCTAACAAACCCTGGGTAATGACAATGATAAAGATTCTGAAGACCACGATTTGAGGAGCAAGGGTTTGGAGAACACAGATATTAATCTGGATGACAGATATTTATGATATTTTTGAGGTTATAATATCTACCAAATCAGACGTCTGCATCTCAATTTAAAAGCATGTATTTTTTATCAAGACTTTCAAAAGTTTCAAAAAGCTCTTCTATCACGAAGTTTCATAATAATTCTCCTCTCATGGGTCTTCTTTCTGTCTACAGAGTATCATATGACTAAAAAAGTAGTGGATGTATTATCAAGAAAGAAATCTAACTTCTAGTTTAACCAACAAGGTTTCACCATATATATTTTTATCTAAGTTCTCAGTAGCTATAGGCTACTATCTATGGTATGATATACCAATGGTATGATCATACATAAAAATATATTCTACATTATATATAAGGGCCAGTTTTCTTTCTGTATCCTATACGAGGATAATCATTGAATTACACCCTATATCCACTCTCAGTGAATCAGAGGAATAACAAAAGTCCATAGTATTGCAAAATACCTGGATGAAAAGAGAAATTGAAAGTTTCAAAGCAAAGCGTTATCTTCAGATGGCTCTTTTTTAATGCTAAGCAAATGCACAATCACATAGGGTTATATTTGTACCTAATTATAAAGAACAGAGAAAAATACTGACCAGTAAACTTTAACCCCAAAGTCTCATCATTTCAATGGTGAATCCCTAATGGTTACCTTTATTCTAATTGAAGTTAGGTCAACAAAATCTCTGCCTGGCCCTTTTTCCTTCCATTATCTCTTATCACTATTTTTCCCCCCACTTTGAATTCTACAAAGATAAAGAGATGATGAGATCCATGTGCACCAGCACAGGTTCAAACTGTGATTCTCCCCTTGTGACAAGACCCAGTGGGCACTATCACACTTCTGAGTTATTGTGTTTGCTTTTTAATCTGATTTCCCTATTCCCTTTCCCCTGTGATCCATTCTCTTGCTTTTATTTCATGAAACAGCAACCTATATGCTGTACAGAGTCTGTTAGATGAACAGCAATCACTATATTATTGTCAGAATCTTAATTATGATCCTAACTCCCCTCTCCTTCCTCAGGGAAACTGCCTTGATTTCTCAGCTCAAGTACTTGCCTATTGTTTCACAGTCTCTTTATTTGTCAAACTGGAATAACTAGAAGAAATTTTAATTCTCTTTCAAAGCATGCTGAAGAATAGAGATGATGGTCAAAAGTTATTCGAAATGTTGAAAATCTTGAATTAAACTAGAATAGTTATTTTAAGTCATGGTTTATTATGTAATTGAACAACAATGTAGTAGGTTTCCAGCATATTGAAAATAGTAGTTTTGTTTCACAAAAAAAAATTTCTACACATTTTTTCCTTCAAGAAAAATGTAGTTTTTATTACTCTTCAAAATCTCCTAGTCTCTAGTCTCAGAATTTTTAAAAGAAACTTCACTCAAGAGTGTTTGCATTTACAGGAAGATATAATAATCATGGTTTCTTTTATTTTTTCAGAAGATGGTTTGGGGAGGATTCCACATTATTGCTACATCCCTTGACAGTCTAGTTTCTAGAAAAACAGAGGTTCATCTTCCACTGTCCAATTCTAGCCTAATAAGGAAGTTATTTCACTGTTGACAGCCTTGTACTTTCTTAATAAATCCAGAGATTTCTCCTATAAGAAATGTTCATTTTCTTACAGACGTGAAATGACCATTAAGAGCCGCTAGTAAAGAATCCATGGCTTTTAGTGCCTGGCTCTATTTCTTCTAGTTTAAAGATTTTAAGGAAGAACTATTACAATAAAAGAGTATATTTTTTATTATCAACAAGGCAGATGTATTTCTCATTTCCTAGTAAATGGGAGTTGTAAAACTGTTCAAATAGCCAGGATTTGTATTTTGTTAAGTTGAAAATTTAAATAAAAGATACATGTTTAAGAATAAAAGATAAATTACAATTTACTTGTAGAAAATATCTCTCCAAGTGGAAATAGTTTTGCAGATTATAATCAAGACTGGTTGGGAGCAATGGGATCTACAAGCAGAGAGTGGTGCCATAAAAGGAGGGAGTGATTCAGGACAAAAGAGGAGCTGGGTCATCAAAGGAACCATAATGGCTGAAAATATGAGGAGATCCACAGTGAGGTCTAATCTTACCCTCTTTAAGTAAAGAAATTGATCAGTTAGGAAAGGTGACCCTCTGTTTATCTCTGAGGATTGTTGACTTTGCGTGATATTTTCTCTTAACAATGCCTGCTTTCATGGAGAGAGATTAACATTCCATGCTATCAGGAATTTAAAAAAAAAAATGCCTTTACAAGTATTGCAAGAGGAAATATGGTTGGTAAGGGTGTGCATACATGGAGAGCAATGAGGCATCATTTATTGTGTACATACCATGTGCTGAAATCCAGGCTAAGATGCTTTCATAAGTATTTTCTTGAATAAACAATCATATTCTCTACTGCTTAAATATTCTTAGTACTGAAAAATTAGCTTACTTGTTTTAGTAAGATAAAAAGAGATAGTTGGTAAGTATTAAACCAATTTCAACCCCTTATTTTGATGTTCCAATCACAGCACATCATACTTCATAGACATTTTACTATGATGGAAATAATATATCTGCACTGTTTAAAATGGTAGCAGCTAACATTGTGTGACTACTAAACCCTGATATTTGCTATTGTGAATGAGAACATGAATATTACATTTTATTTAATTTTGATTACTTTAAATTTAAATAGACACAATTGGCTAGTTGCTCTTCTATGGGCTGCAAAATCCTATGCTTCTATGGACTGCTATTCAATAGGAGTGCAGCACAGTTTCTTTACTGAAAACTGTAAAGGATTTTCATTAAACTACCATTTTCTTCCTCTGTCTGGTATCATTATTTCTCCCCCAATCCTGTTTATTTTTCAAAAATGCACACATCAGTATAAACAGTAAAATAAAGACCTCTGACAGCTATCTTTTTCATAAAATCAATAAGATAACAAACAAAAATTGTGAGAATCAACTTGCTCAAAATTCTGGAAATTAAATCGGTTGTAGCAATGTGATTTATTCCAGAAAAATAGCTAAATTCAGTAAAAATTCAGTAAGAACAGTGAATTTTGAGGTGTTTTCACTTGTCCTATCTCCACTCATACCTCTCCAGCTTCACAGTATCCTTGAAAATCTATCGCCTGAAATCACAGTGAAAATAAGCAGCTTGGCAGGCACCCTAGGAAGAAGAATGGTGTTGAAACTCCTTTGAAGCCTAATTCCTAGAGAACTGTCATTAATTTTCCTGTCTGCTAGGTCACTAGAAGATCCCTCTTTCAAGGCTGTCTTTATTTGACCTGACTCAGAGCTTGCCCAGTGTGCAAAACCTTTCCCAAGGGCATTTATCAAAAACAATCAGAGGAAATTTAACTTTGCAGCTTGCTGAGGCAGTGGATAATAGTTGGGGCATATAATAGGCTAACTGAAAAAAGCTCAAAAGGAAAATCTGGGGAATGGGATGTCCATAAGTGCTTTGAAAAACTCTGGCATATTTCTGGGAATACAGAAATTTCATGATACTGAGAGGTTAACTTACTTATTCAAGATGAAACATCTGATAAAAATTAAAACCAGTATTAATCTTATGTATTCAGTTCACATCACATTATGATGCTCCAAAAATACACAAGACAAGCACCAATCATAGGGTTGTGTGCATGATCAAGACTGTGTACATATTAAGAAAAGACTTGGAATGTTCTAAGCTCCAAACTTGGGCTAACACTGAGGATCTGTCCAAGCTTGAAGGATAACTCGGTGTACTCAGATGCCAGACAGAGTATTGAAGCTATGCTTCAAAAGCTACATACAGTTCCTTGGGAAATACTACAAAAACTGTTGATTCCATGTATTTATAAATTATTAGCCAATCACAAGGGTAACAGAGACCTCAGTGAACACACAAACAGATAATAGCACAGACTTAAACAAAGAACAATAATAAAAACAAACAATAACAACAAGTCCTGAGGAAAAGGGTTGAATGTGATTTCCAGAATATTGACTATGCCAAAGCCTTTGACTGTGTGGATCACAATAAACTGTGGAAAATTCTTCAAGAGATGGGAATACCAGACCACCTGATCTGCCTCTTGAGAAATTTGTATGCAGGTCAGGAAGCAACAGTTAGAACTGGACATGGAACAACAGACTGGTTCCAAATAGGAAAAGGAGTACGTCAAGGCTGTATATTGTCACCCTGTTTATTTAACTTATATGCAGAGTACATCATGAGAAACACTGGACTGGAAGAAACACAAGCTGGAATCAAGATTGTTGGGAGAAATATCAATAACCTCAGATATGCAGATGACACCACCCTTATGGCAGAAATTGAAGAGGAACTCAAAAGCCTCTTGATGAAAGTGAAAGTGGAGAGTGAAAAAGTTGGCTTAAAGCTCAACATTCAGAAAACTAAGATCATGGCATCCGGTCCCACCACTTCATGAGAAATAGATGGGGAAACAGCGGAAACTCTGTCAGACTTTATTTTTCTGGGCTCCAAAATCACTGAAGATGGTGACTGCAGCTATGAAATCCAAAGACGCTTACTCCTTGGAAGGAAAGTTATGACCAACCTAGATAGCATATTCAAAAGCAGAGACATTACTTTGCCAACAAAGGTTTGTCTAGTCAAGGCTATGGTTTTTCCTGTGGTCGTGTATGGATGTGAGAGTTGGACTGTGAAGAAGGCTGAGCCCTGAAGAATTGATGCTTTTGAATTGCGGTGTTGGAGAAGACTCTTGAGAGTCCCTTGGACTGCAAGGAGATCCAACCAGTCCATTCTGAAGGAGATCAGCCCTGGGATTTCTTTGGAAGGAATGATGCTAAAGCTGAAACTCCGGTACTTTGGCCACCTCATGCGAAGAGTTGACTCATTGGAAAAGACTCTGATACTGGGAGGGATTAGGGGCAGGAGGAGAAGGGGACGACAGAAGATGAGATGGCTGGATGGCATCACTGACTCGATGGACGTGAGTCTGAGTGAACTCTGGGGGTTGGTGATGGACAGGGACGCCTGGCGTGCTGCGATTCATGGGGTTGCAAAGAGTCGGACACGACTGAGTGACTGATCTGATCTGATCTGAACATATCCAGTTTTTAACAAAAGGAAATAGAAGACATGCAAAAAGCTGGTTTATGTTGGTATAAACCAAATGTTGGCAGCAAAAACTAATAGCCAGTATAAATTATCCCTAAGGAAGCCCTTACACTGGACTTTATAATTAAATATTAATATTAGAAGTATGTTCAAGGGACTAAAAAAATCCACAGCTAAGCAACTAAAATAAAGTATGAGAATATGTCTCACAAAATAGAGAATATCAATGAAGAGAGCAAAAATGTAAAAAGAATCAAAAGAAATTTATATCAAAAGTTTATACTGAAATTAAAATCTCACAAGCAGGATTTGACAGTGTAGATGAGCAGGAATGAGGAAAAAAAAATCCATGAACTTGAAGATAGATGAAATGAGATTATCTAGTCTGAGGAACAGAACAAAAAAAGAGAAATGAACAGAACCTCAGAGGCCAGTAGAATATCATTAAGTATAGGAATATATGCATAATGGGAATCACAGAGAAAAAAGGGGAAGAGAGAAGAAAATATGTGAAGAAATAATAACTAAAAACTTCCTAAATGTTATGAAAAATATTAATCTATAGAGTCAAGAAATTCAACAAAGTGCGCATAGGATCAATTCAAAGAGTTTCACAGCTAGTTTTGAAAGTCAACAAAGCTTATGTCCATGAGACACACAAAACTACAGCAAACAAAGAAACAATCTGTAACAGACTGTGAGAACTCACTGTGTTTTTCCCCTTAAGTCTCAACACAAAGAGAGCAGACAGAAATATCCATGTCCCAAACTGTCTCTGAAAGGTGTCTATCTGCATGCTTTAGAAACTGCTACCAGAGAGCCAGCCTTATAATTTACAATACATCTAGAGGCTGACTGTAATTCCTTACGAATTCTAGGAAAGTCAGTTTATACTGCTAATGACAACCCATTCAAACAATGGTACAAAATGCCAACATCTCCCTGGAAGAAATTTGTATATACATCTGTTGTCAACAAATTTTTGGCTGCTGCCCGAGTCAGGCCCCTAGATAACTAGGCTCTAATAGCCAGTGGAGTTTTCATCCACAAATACTGTAGGACAGTAACAAATAAAACCAGCTATTAACAGCTGCAAGAACAATGCCTTCCCCAGCCATATCTATACAAATGGGCCAAGTGCAGAGGGAGAGGGCAAAAATGTCCATCTCCCAGCCGCTGACTGAGATCCTCCCATTTGGGATACTGACAGATCTTGGCACACCCTGAATGACTGGTAGTTGCTAAAAAATAAAAAAGGCAACTTGGACAATCACAAATGTTTCAGAGATAACCAAGAGTTCAGGACAGGCTAAAAAATAATAGTTTACTTCTACATGAGATCACTCCATCAATATTCACAGAAGTGATTGTTTTAACTCAGAGAGGTGATTGTTAATGTACAAAAACCAACACAGAGAATCAAGAAAAATGAAGAAATAGGGGAATGTTTTAAACAAATAATAAAATAAAATTCCAGAATCAGACCATAGTTAAATGGAGATAAGCGATTTACACAATAAAAAGTTAAAAACACTTCTCATAAAAATGCTCACAGAGGTCAGGGAAACAACATGAGAAAAGTGACAATTTCAACAAAGATTGAAAATATAACAAGGTACCAAACAGAGATCACAAGCCATGAACACAATAACTCAACTAAAAACTTCAATATAGGGATTCAACATCAGACTAGAGAAAGCAGAAGAAAGGATCAGCAAACTTGAAGACATGGAAGCAGGATTATCCCATCAGAAGAGCAAAATTGAAAAAGAGAATATAGCCTAAGGGACTTATGGGACATCATTAAGCAGATGAAAACATGCATTTCAGGGGACCAAGAAATAGAAGACAGATAGAAAGGAGTAAAAACTTATTTGAAGAAATGATGGCTGAAACCTTCCCTAACCTGGACAATGAAACAGATATTTAGATCAAGGAGGCCAGAAAGCATCAAATTATATGAATTAAAGAGATCTATACTAGGACACATTATAACTAACTGTCAAAAGTTAAAGAAACTCAAAAGTAGCAAGAGAAAAACAACTTGCTGCATGCAAGAGAACTCCTATGAGCAGACTTTGTGCCTGAAACTTTACAGACCAGAAGGGAAAAGAATGCTATGTTAAAGTGCTGAAAGAAGAAAGAAAACTACCAACCAAGAGTACTCTACCTAGCAAAGTTGTGCTTCAGAATGAAAGTACATATAAAGAATTCTCCAAATAAACAAAAGCTGAAGGATGTCATAAACATCAGAACATCTTATAAGAAATTTTAAAGAGATTTCCTCTAGTTAAAAGTAAATGATAGATAATAATTTATGAAACAAAACAAATATTAACAAATTTAAGAAGATTGAAATCACATTAAGCATTTTTCAGATCATAATTATTTCAAGAAAAAATCATACAAGAAGAAAAATAGAATTTTAAATATGTGGAGATTGGCAACCTGCTACTGAAAACCAGTGAATCAAAGAAGAAAGCAAAAAAAAAGTTTTGAGAAAAGTAAAAATTGAAATATAATATATTGAAACATATGAAATGGAGAAAAGAGGGCTTTAAAATGAAAGTTCATAAAATAAACACCTACATTAAGAAAATAAAAAGAACTCACACAATCTAATGTGTAGCCCAAAGAAATACAAAAAGAAGAACAAACTAAGCTCAAAGTTAGGAGACAAAAAGAAATAACAAAGATCATAGCATAAATACATACAGACTAAAAGACAATAGCAAATATTAATACAACTAAGAGCTATTTTAAAAGATAGAAAGAGACAAATTATTAGCTAGACTTAACAGAAGAGAGATTCATATAAGTAAATTAGAAGTATTGAGAAAATGTAATAACTGATACTACACAAATATAAAGGTTGCTATAAAGTACTCTGAAAAATTATATACCAACAAATTTGACAACAAAGAAAAAAGAATAAATTCCTAAAAGCATACAATCTCCTAAAATTGAATAATGAAGAAATGGAAAATCTGACAAAGTAATTGCTAAAAAGGAGACAGTAGGTAATCAAAAACTTTCCAACAAAGAATATCTACTAGACTCCTTCACTGATGAATCCTATAAAATACTAAAAAAATAATAATTATTATTATTATCAAATTCTTCCAAAATGTTAAAAAGAGGAGAGAGCACTTCCAAACTCATTATAAGAGGCCCACATTACCCTGACACTAACACCAGATAAGAAGAAAGGTATAGGCCATCTTCAGTGAACATAGGTACAAAAATTTCAACCCAATATTAGCAACCAAATTCAACAATATCTAAAAGGATCATACACAGTAACAAAACAGAATCTATTCCAGAGACGCAAGGATCATTAAAATGCAAAAATCAATAAATATGATGCACCACATTAACAAAATAAAGTTTGCAAAACATATGGTCATCTAAATCTATGCAGAAAAACCATTTAACAAAAGTCAACATTCAGAATAAAACTTTCAACAAATGGAGTATAGAGGGAGATACCTTAAGAGAATACAGGTCATATATAACAAATACACTGCTAACATAAAACACATCAATGAAAAGATGAAAGTTTTTCTTGTAAAACGGAGAACAAATCAAGGATGCACACTCTCCACTTTTTTTAAACATAGTACTTGGAAGTCACATCCAGGGCAACTAAGCAAGAAAAAGTAACAAGAGGCATCCAAACCAGAAAGAAAGAAATAAGGTGTCTCTATTTGCAGTTAGCATAATAATAAATATAGAAAATCCTAAAAAACTACACAAAAAACTATTCAGTTCAGTTCAGTCCAGTCATTCAGTCGTGTTCAACTCTGCAACAGCATGAATCACAACACGCCAGGCCTCCCTGTCCCTCACCAACTCCCGGAGTTCACTCAAATTCATGTCCATTGAGTCGATGATGCCATCCAGCCATCTCATCCTCTGTCGTCCCCTTTTCTTCCTGCCCCCAATCCCTCCCAGCATCAGGGTCTTTTCCAGTGAGTCAACTCTTTGCATGAGGTGGCCAAAGTATTGGAGTTTTACCTTCAGCATCATTCCTTCCAAAGAACAACCAAGATTGATCTCCTTTAGGATGGACTAGTTGGATCTCCTTGCAGACCAAGGGACTCTCAAGAGTCTTCTCCAACACCACAGTTCAAAAGCATCAATTCGTCAGCACTCAGCTTTCTTCACAGTCCAACTCTCATATCCATACATGACCACTGGAAAAACCATAGCCTTGACTAGATGGACCTTTGTTGGCAAAGTAATGTCTCTGCTTTTCAATATACTATCTAGGTTGGTCATAACTTTCCTTCAAATGAGTAAGCATCTTTTAATTTCATGGCTGCAATCACCATCTGCAGTGATTTTGGAGCCGAAAAAATAAAGTCAGACACTGTTTCCACTGTTTTCCCATCTATTTCCCATGAAGTGATGGGACCAGATGCCATGATCTTAGTTTTCTGAATGTTGAGCTTTAAGCGAACTTCTTCACTCTCCTCTTTCACTTTCATCAAGAGGCTTTTTAGTCCCTCTTCACTTTCTGCCATAAGGGTGGTGTCATCTGCATATCTGAGGTTATTGATATTTCTCCCGGCAATCTTGATTCCAGCTCATGCTGCTTCCAGCCCAGCATTTCTCATGATGTACTCTGCATAGAAGTTAAATAAGCAGGGTGACAATATACAGTCTTGATGTACTCCTTTTCCTATTTGGAACCAGTCTGTTGTTCCATTTCCAGTTCTAACTGTTGCTTCCTGACTTGCATATAGGTTTCCCAAGAGGCAGGTCAGGTGGTCTGGTATTCCCATCTCTTTCAGAATTTTCCACAGTTTATTGTGATCCACACAGTCAAAGGCCTTGGCATAATCAATAAAGCAGAAATAGATGTTTTTCTAGAACTCTGTTGCTTTTTCGATGATCCAGAGGATGTTGGCAATTTGATCTCTGGTTCCTTTGCCTTTTCTAAAACCAGCATGAACATCTGGAAGTTCATGGTTCATGTATTGCTGAAGCCTGGCTTGGAGAATTTTGAGCATTACTTTACTAGCATGTGAGATGAGTGCAATTGTGCAGTAGTTTGAGCATTCTTTGGCATTGCCTTTCTTTGGGATTGGAATGAAAACTGACCTTTTCCAGTACTGTGGCCACTGGTGAGTTTTCCAAATTTGCTGACATATTGAGTGCAGCACTTTCACAGCATCATCTTTCAGGATTTGAAACAGCTCAACTGGAATTCCATCAGCTCCACTAGCTTTGTTCGTAGTGATGCTTTCTAAGGCCCACTTGACTTCACATTCCAGGATGTCCGGCTCTAGATGAGTGATCACACCATCGTGATTATCTGGGTTGTGAAGCTCTTTTTTGTACAGTTCTTCTGTGTATTCTTGCCCCCTCTTCTTAATATCTTCTGCTTCTGTTAGGTCCATACCACTTCTGTCCTTTATCGAGCCCATCTTTGCATGAAATGTTCCCTTGGTATCTCTAATTTTCTTGAAGAGATCTCTAGTCTTTCCCATTCTGTTGTTTTCCTCTACTTCTTTGCATTAATCACTGAGGAAGGCTTTCTTATCTCTCCTTGCCATTCTTTGGAACTCTGCATTCAAATGCTTATATCTTTCCTTTCCTCCTTTGCTTTTCACTTCTCTTCTTTTCACAGCTATTTGTAGGTCCTCCTCAGTCAGCCATTTTGCTTTATTGCATTTCTTTTCTATGGGGATGGTCTTGATCCCTGTCTCCTGTACAATGTCACAAAACTCCATCCATAGTTCATCAGGCACTCTATCTATCAGATCTAGTCCCTTAAATCTATTTCTCACTTCCACTGTATAATCATAAGGGATTTGATTTAGGTCATACCTGAATGGTCTAGTGGTTTTCTTACTTTATTCAATTTAAATCTGAATTTGGCAGTAAGAGTTCATGATCTGATGCACAGTCAGCTCCTGGTCTTGTTTTTGCTGACTGTATAGAGCTTCTCCATCTTTGGCTGCAAAAAATATAATCAATCTGATTTCAGTGTTGACCATCTGGTGATGCCCATGTGTAGAGTCTTCTTTTGTGTTGTTGGAAGAGAGTGTTTGTTATGACCAGTGTGTTCTCTTGGCAAAACTCTATTAGCCATTGCCCTGTTTCATTCCATACTCCAAGGCCAAATTTGCCTGTTACTCCAGGTGTTTCTTGACTTCCTACTTTTGCATTCCAGTCCCCTATAATGAAAAGGACATCTTTTTTGGGTGTTAGTTCCAAAAGATCTTGTAGGTCTTCATAGAACCGTTCAACTTCAGCTTTTTCAGCATTTTTGGTTGGGGCATAGGCTTGGATTACAGTGGTATTGAATGGTTGCCTTGGAAACAAACAGAGATTATTCTGTCGTTTCTGAGATTGCATCCAAGTACTGCATTTCAGACTCTTTTGTTGACCATGATGGCTACTCCATTTCTTCTAAGGGATTCCTGCCCACAGTAGTAGATATAATGGTCGTCTGAGTTAAATTCACCCATTCCAGTCCATTTTAGTTTGCTGATTCCTAGAATGCCATCTCCTGTTTGACCACTTCCAATTTGCCTTGATTCATGGACCTGACATTCCAGGTTCCTATGCAATATTGCTCTTTACAGCATTGGACCTTGCTTCTATCACCAGTCATATCCACAACTGGGTATTGTTTTTGCTTTGACTCCATCCCTTCATTCTTCCTGGAGTTATTTCTCCACTGATCTCCAGTGGCATATTGGACACATACTGACACGGGGATTTCCCTTTTCAGTATCCTATCATTTTGCCTTTTCATACTTTAGAACTAATAAATAAATTCAGTAAATCATATAGTACAAAATCAACATACAAATATAAACTCTGTTTCTATATACTAACACTGATCTATCAGATGAGAAATTTAGTAAGCAATCCTATTTACAACTGCATCACAAAAAAAAAAAATTAAAAATAAATTTAAACCAAGAGGTGAAAGAAAACTGCAAAACACTAATGAAGAAAATTGAAGAAATTGTCTTCAACTCTTGGAAAATATTCTGTTTTCCTAATTCAGAACAGTTAATACTGTTAAAATGTCAATATATCAAAATATTCAAATATTAATAAATCTACAGATTATGTAATTCTTATCAAAATTCACATGACATTTTTACAGAAATAGAAAAGAATCCAAAAATTTTTATGGACCATTAAATAACAAAAGCATATCTGTGGGAAAAAAAAATGATTCTGGAGGTATCACACTTGCTGATTTCAGAGTATATTAAAAAGGCATAATAGTAAATATAGTATTGTTGGTTTTTTTCAGTTGCTAAGTTGTGTTGACTCTTTGCCTTCCCAAGCACTGCAGCATGCCAGTCTCCTCTGTCCTCCAATGTCTCCTAGATTTGCTCCAGCTCATTTCCAAGCTCACTAGGTGATGCTATCTTATCCTCTTTCACCCGCTCCTCATTTTGCCCTCAATTTTTCCCAGCAATAGGGTATTTTCCAATGAGTAGGCTCTTCCAATCAGGGGACCAAAGCATTAGAGCTTCAGCATCAGTCTTTCCAATGAATACTGAGGGTTGATTTCTTTAGGATTGATTGGTTTAATCCCCTTGTAGTTCAAGGAACTCTGGAGAGTCTTCTCCAGCACCACAGTTCAAAAGTAACAATTTTTCAGTGCTCAGTATTCTTTATGTTCCAACTCTCACATCCATATATGACTACTGAAAAAACCATAGTTTTGACTATATGGACCATTGTTGGGAAAGTGATGTCTCTGATTTTTAATATGCTATCTAGGATTGCCATTAACTGTCTTTCAAGAAGGAAGTGCCTTTTAATTTTGTGACTGAAGTCACCATCAACAGTGATTTTGGAGCCCAAGAAAATAAAATCTATCACTGTTTCCGCATTTTCTCTTTGTATTTGCCCTGAAGTGATGGGACCATATGTCATGAACTTTTTTTTAATAGTGAGTATTAAGCCAGCTTTTTCACTCACTATTGCACTCACATCAAGAGGCTCTTTAGTTTCTCTTCACTTTCTACATTAAAGTATTATCATCTGCATATCTGAGGCTATTGATATTTCTCCCAGCAATCTTGATTCCAGCTTGTGATTCAAGCCTGGCATTTCGCATGATGTATTCTGCATATAAGCAGGGTGACAATATATAGCTTTTTTTTTTTTTTTACTCCTTTCCCAATTTTGGACCAGTCCATTGTTCCGTATCTGTATTCTAACTGATGCTTCTTGAAATGCATACAGGTTTCTCAGAAGATAGGTAGGTTTGTCTGGGATTCCCATCTCTTGAAGTCAAAGGCTTTAGTGTCATCAATGAAGCATACGTAGATGTTTTTCTGGAATCTCCTTGCTTTCTCCATGATCCAACAAATGTTAGCAGTTTGATCTCTGGTTCCTCTGCCTTTTCTAATCCCAGCTTTTACATCTGGAATTTCTCAGTTTACTTCCTGCTGAAGCCTAGCTTGAAGCTTTTTGAGCATAACTTTGCTAGCATGTGAAATAAAGGCAATTTTATAGTTCAAAAAAATTGAACATTTTTTTGGCATTGTCTTTCTTTGGGAATGGAATGAAACCTGATCTTTTCAAGTCCTGTAGCCAACTCTGAGTTTTCCAATTTCCTGACATATTGAGTGCAGCACTTTAACAGAATCATCTTTTAGGAATTTAAAAAGCTCAGGTGGCAAAACTAATACAATTATGTAAAGTTTAAAAATTTAAAAAAAAAAAAAAAAGCTCAGGTGGAATTTTATCATGTTCACTAGCCTTTTTCTTAGTGATACTTCATAAAGCCCACTTAAAACAATCCAGGAGGTCTGGCTCTAATTGAGTGATCACACCATTATGGTTATCAGGGTCATTAGAATCATTTTTGTATAGTTCTTCTATGTCTTCTTGCCACTTCTTAATATCTTCTGCCTCTATTAGGTCCTTCCCATTTTTGCCCTTTATCATGCCTATTTTTGCATGAAATTTTCCCTTGATATCTCTAATTTTCTTGAAGAGATATCTAGTCTTTCCCATTTCATTATTTCCCTCTATTTCTTTGCATTGGTCAAATAAGATGGCCTTCTTATGACTACTTGCCATTCTCTGGAACTCTGCATTCAGTTGGGTATATCTTTCCTTTTTTTCCCTTTCTTTTCATTTCTCTTCTTCTATCAGCTATTTGTAAGGCATCTCTTTGCCTTCTTGCATTTCTTTTTCCACTACTTTCTGTACAAAGCTATGAACTTCTGTCCGTTGTTCTTTAAGCACTCTGTCTACCAGATCTAATCCCTTGAATCCTCCACTGCATCATCATAAGGGATTTGATTTAGGTCATACCTGAATGGCTTAATGATTTTCCTTACTTTCTTCAATTTAAGCCTGCATTTTGCAGAAATTTTGAGTAAGAGCCTCATGATCTGAGCCAAATTAGCTCCAAGTCTTGTTTTTGCTGATTATATAGAGCTTCTCCATCTTCAGCTGCAAAGAATATAATCAATCTGATTTTGGTATTCACCATCTGGTAATGTCCATTTGTAGACTCATTTCTTGTGTCGTTGGAAAAGGGTGTTTGCTATAGCCAGTGTGTTCTCTTCACAAAACTCTGTTAGGCTGTGCCCAGATTTATTGTGTATTTCATGGCCAAACTTGTCTGTTACTCCAGGTCTTCTGACTCACTACTCTTATATTCAAGCCTCTATGATGAAAAGGACAACTTCTTTGCTGTTAGTTCTAGAAGGTCTTGTACATTTTCACAGAACCAGTCAACTTCAGCTTTTTTAGTATCAGTGGTTGGGGCATAAACTTGGATTACTCTGATATCAAATGGTTTGTCTTGGAAAGGAACTGAGATCATTCTGTCGTTTATGAGTTTGCATCCAAGTACTGCATATCAGATTCTTGCTGACTGTGAGAGCTACTCCATTTCTTCTGAGAAATTCTTCCTACAGTAGTAGATATAATGGTCATCTGAATTAAATTCACCCTTTCAGGTCCATTTTTATTTCACTAAGATATTCCCAGATGTTCATATCCACTCTTGCCATCTCCTGCTTCATCAGTCTGATTTACCTGGATTCATGGACCGAATATTCCAGGTTCCTATGCAGTATTGTTTTTTCCAGCATCAGAATTTACTTTCACAACCAGACACATCCACAAATGAATGCCTTTTCCTCTTTGGCCCAGCCACTTCATTCTTTCTAGATCTATTAGTAATCACCCTCTGCTCTTCCCCAGTAGCATACTGGGCACCTTCTGACATAGGGAGTTCATCTTCCAATGTCATATCTTTTGCCTTTTCCTACTGTTCACTGGATTCTCACAGCAAGAATACTGAGTGGGGTGCCATTTTCTCCTCCAGTTGACCATGTTTTGTCAGAATTCTCCACCATGATTCATCCGTTTTGGGTGGTCCTGAACCCATGGGTCATAGCTTCATTGAGTTACACAAGCCCTTTTGTCATGACATGTGATCCATGAAGGGGAGTCAAACATTTAGAGAAAATTAATGCCAGTTCAACACTCTCTATGGAAATGCTTAATGCTTTTTAATTAATTTTACAAAGTCAGTATTACTATCATATCAAAACCAGACAAAGAAATCACAGGAAAATAAAACTACAGACTAACATAATTTATCATTGCACATGCAAAAATTCTTAAAAATAATGCCCCAAATACTGCAACATATGAAAGGATTTTACAGTATAATCAAGTGAGATTCATTCCAGAAATACATTATTTCAACAGGTAAAATTCAAGCAAAGTAATACATCTTATTTACAAAATAAGAGACAGAAACTACTTGATTGTCTCCACAGGTATAGAAAACAGTTGACAAAACCCAACACTCTTTCATGATTAAACAAGCACTCTACATTAGGAAATAAAGAAAACTACTCATTCTAGTAAGTTCAGTTCAGTAATGCAGGCAACGTCCTACTCTTTGTGACTCCATGGACTGCAGCACACCAGGCTTCCCTGAATATCAGCAACACCCAGAGCTTGCTCAAATTCATGTCCATAGAGTTGGTGATGCCATCCAACCATTTCATCCTCTGTCATCCCCTTCTCTTCCCACCCTCAATCTTTCCCATCATCAGGGTCTTTTTGAATGAGTTACTTCTTCCCATCAGGTGGACAAAGTATTGGAGTTTCAGCTTCAGCATCAGTTCTTCCAATGAATATATTCAGGACTGATTTCCTTTAGGATTAACTGGTTGGATCTCCTTGCAGTCCAAGGGACACTCAAGAGTCTTCTCCAACACCCAGTTCAAAAGCATCACTTTTTCAGTGCTCAGATTTCTTTGTAGTCCAACACTCACATCCATACATGACAACTGGAAAAACCATAGCTTTGACTAGATGAACCTTTGCTGGTAAAATAATGTCTCTGCTTTTTAATATGCTTTCTAGGTTTGTCATAGATTTTCTTCCAAGGAACAAGCATCTTTTAATTTCATGGCTGCATTCACCATCTGCAGTAATTTTGGAGCTCCTTAAAATAAAATCTGTCACTGTTTCTATTGTTTCCCCATCTATTTGCCATGAAGTGATGGAATCAGATGCCATGATCTTTGTTTTCTGAATGTTGAGTTTTAAGCCACACTTTCATTCTCCTCTTTCACTTTCATCAAGAGGCTCTTTAGCTCTTCGCTTTTT
The DNA here is from genome assembly GCF_003369695.1 of Bos indicus x Bos taurus. Taxonomy (NCBI): domain Eukaryota; kingdom Metazoa; phylum Chordata; class Mammalia; order Artiodactyla; family Bovidae; genus Bos; species Bos indicus x Bos taurus. The sequence goes on from NC_040077.1 coordinate 78,468,052, forward strand.
GTCATTAGAGTCATGTCATGGGCATAACTGAGGTTATTAGTATTTCTCCCGGCAATCTTGATTCCAGCTTGTGCTTCATCCAGCCCAACATTTTGCATGATGTACTTTGCATATAAGTTCAATAAGCAGAGTGACAATATACAGCCTTGACATACTCCTTTCCCAATTTGGAACCTGTCTTTTATTCCATGTCCTGTTGCTTCTTGGCCTGCATACAGATTTCTCAAGAGGCAGGTCAGGTGGTCTGGTATTCCCATCTCTTTCAGAATTTTCCACAGTTTGTTGTGATCCTCACAGACAAAGGCTTTGGTGTAGTCAAAAAATCAGAAGTAGATTTTTTTTTTTTTTCTGGAATTCTCTTTCTTTTTTGATGATCCAACAGATGTTGGGAATTTGATCTCTGGTTCTTCTGAGAATCAGAGGAACAAGTAGTTTTTGTTCTTTTTCTAAATCCAGCTTGGATATCTGGAAGTTCACAGTTCACATACTGTTGAAGCCTGGCTTAGAGAATTTTGAGCATTGCTTTGCTAATGTGTAGATGAGTGCAATTGTGTGGTAGTTTGAGTACTCCTTGGCCTTGCCTTTTTTTGGGATTGGAATGAAAACTGACCTTTTCAAGTCCTGTGACCACTGCTGAGTTTTCCAGTTTTGTTGGCATATTGAGTGCAGCACTTTCACAACATTATATTTTAGGATTTGAAATAGCTCAGCTAGAAATCCATCACCCCCACTAGCTATGTTCGTAGTGATGCTTCCTAAGGCCCATTTGACTTTGCATTCCAGGATGCCTGAGCTGAATGATCACACCATCATGGGTATCTGGGTCTTAAGAATTTTTTGTATAGTTCTTTTGTGTGTTCTTGCCACCTCTTAATATCTTCTGCTAGTAAAGGGCCTGGGGAAAACACACAGCTAACCTTATACATAATGGTGAAAGACTGACTTTTAATCACAACATGAGGAAAAAGACAAGATTTCCATTGTCTCTACTTCAACATTGCACTTAGGGGTTTTGCCAGGGGACTTGGAAAATAAATTAAAGGTGTCCACATTATAAAGAATTAAAACTATTTGTAGATGATATGATCTTGTTATGCTAGTTTTCTATGGCTGCCATAACAAAGTACTACAGATGTGATGGCATTAAAAACAGAAATGTATTGTCTCTTAGTTTCAGAAACTGAAAGTTCAAACTGAAGCTGTCAGAGTGGTTGACTCTTGCTGAGGGCTATGAGGGAAAAATCCACTCCTGGCCTCTCTCCTGGCTGTCTTTTCCTGTATCCCTTTACATATCTTCCTTTTATGTGTGTCTCTGTACCTAAATTTCCCTCTTTATGTAAGAACACTGATTATATCTGGTCAGATTAGATGCCACTCTAATGAGTTGATTTAACTAGATTACATCTGTAAAGAACTTTTCTCCAAATAAAGTCAGATACTGAGGCATAGGATTCTGGAATATCCTGGAATATTCTAAGTCATATTCTAGAATTTAGGACTGCAATATGTAAATATGGAGGGGGGCAAAATTCAACTCATAACACTTGTATATAGAAAATCCTAAGAAACCCACTAAAAAATTGTATAAGGAATGAGTGAATTTATAATAATTATAAGATAGATTAGTATGCAAAAATTCACTGTGAAACTAGTGTAAAAAAACAATAAGAAACCAAAATGAAATTAATAAAAGAATCAATTTAAATAATATGAAATCATGAAAAAATTTAACAAAATAAATACAAGATTTGTACAATGAACAGCACAAAACTTCATTGAAAGATGTTAAAGAATGCTTAAACTAATGGAAAGACTTCACATATACAAGAAACATCCAACTTGTTCTACAGATTCAATGCAATACTTATAAAAACCAAAGCTAGGATCTTTACAAAAACTGACAAGCTCATCCTAAAATTTACAGGGAAATTCAAAGGACTTAAAAGAGCCAAAATGTAAGCATAAAATTGGAGGACTCACATTTACAGATTTCAAAGCTTATTGCAAAACTACAGTAGTTGGAGGTAGGAATATACAACTGAGAAAAAGTGGTGCAGGGAAAACCAGAAAACTACATGTAAAAGAATGAAATTAGAACACTGTCTAATATCATATATAAAAAATAAGCTAACATGGATTAAACACTATAAAATTCCTAGAAAAGACATAAGCAGAACACTTTTACATAAACAGCAGCAAAATTTATTGGATCTCTTACAGCAAAGGAAACAAAAGCAAAAGTAAATTAATGGAACATAGTTAAAAGCATTTACACAGTAAAGGAAACTGTTGACAAAATGAAAAGACAACCTACTGAATGGGAGAAGATATTTGCAAAGAATTTGACCAATAGGTGGCTAATATACAACATAGTTCTACAATTCAACATCAAAAAAAAAAAAATCAGATTAAAAAATGGGCAGAAGAACCAAATGGACATTTTTCCAAAAGAGAAATTCAGATGGCCAATAGGCACATGTAAAGATACCCAACATTGCTAATCATCAGGGAAATAAAAATCAAAACCACAGTGAAATATCACCTCACACCCGTCAAAATGGTTATCATCAAAAAGAACACAAATAACAAATGCTAGTGAGGATGTGGATAAAAGAGAACCCTCACACTGTTGATAGGAAAATAAATTGTGATGCCACTTTGGAAAACAATATGGAGTTTTGCACAAAATTTAATAGAGCTACCAAATAACCTAGCAACTCCACCCTGAGCATATATCCAAAAAACAAAAACAGTAATTTGCAAAAATATGTGCACCCCGATGTTCATTGCAGCATTATTTACAGTTGCCAAGATACAGAAGCAAACTGTGTCCATCAACAGATGAATGAATAAAGATGTGTTATATATATATATATATATATATATGTGTGTGTGTGTGTGTGTGTGTGTATGTGCACACACCATAGAATACTACTCAGCCACACAGAAGAATTAAATTTTGTCATTTGCAGCAACACATTTGTACTTGGAGGGCATTATACTATGTGAAATAAGTCAGACAGCAAAAAGCAATTATTAAATTATATCACTTATAATGTGAAATCTAAAAAATACAACAAACTATTAAATAGAACAGAAAAGAGTCAGACTCACAGATATAGAGAAAAAACTAGTGATTACCAGTGGGGAGAGATAAGGAGGAGGAGCGATATAAAGGTAAGGGGAACACAGTGGGGTTATTACGGTACTGTATGAAAACTGAAAGTCTATTTTAAAAAATTCCTCACATATATGGTCACTTAATTTTTGGCAAATATCTCAAGACAATTCAGTGAAAACATGAATAGGTTTTTTCGACAAACAGTGCTAATATAGCTGGATATTTTCATGTAAAAGAAAAGTTGCACTTCCTCCTCACACCATACACAAAAATAAACTCAAAATGAATTTAAGAGGTAAAAATAAGATCCTAAATATAACAGCTGAAACTATGAGACTCTTAGAAGAAGTCATAGCTGTAACTCTTCAAACCTTATATTAGGCAATAATTTCTAAGCTACAGCACCAAGAGCACAACAGCAAAAGAGAAAAAGTAGATAAATTGTACTTAATCAAAATTTAAAACATTTGTTTTTCCAAAGATACCATTAAGAAAGTGAAAGACAACCTACAAGTCAGAAGAAAATATTTGCAAATCAATATCTGACAAGAGACTTCTATCCAGAATATATAAATAATTTTCACAAGTCAATAACAAAATGACAAACAGTGAAAAATAGACAGAGGACTTACAAAGACAGTTCCTCAATGAGGATACACAAATGTCCAATAAGTGCATGCACTATCTAGACACTAGAAAATTGCAAATAAAAACCCCTGAGATATCACTTCACACCTCCTAGGATGGCTATTGTTGAAAGAAAATAACAAGTGCTGACAAAGATAAAGATAAATTGGAATCTTCATACACCGTGGAAATGGATAACAGTGCAACCACCTCGGAAAACCATCTGGACATTCTCAAAAGTATAAACATAGGTTTGTCATATGATTAAGAAATTTCACTCTTAGGTATATACACAATACAAAAGTAACCATATACCTATATTAAAACTAGCACATAAATTTTCATATCATTATTTATAATAGATGAAAATTGGATAAAAAACATATTTCTGTCAATTGAATGGATGAATAAATGTATCTATCCAATGAAATATTACTCAGCAATTAAAAGAAATACTTACACATGCAATAATTTGGATAAACTTGAAAATAAATGTGAAGTGAAAAATGCCATATACAAAAGGCCACATGTTATATGATTCTATTTCTATGTAATGCCCTAAATAGACAAATCTATAAAGAGAAAGTAAATTAGACTCTGCCAGGGGCTGGGGAGAAGAAGAAATGGGAAATAAATACTACTGGTTTAAATTTTGGGGGTGATAAAAATGTTCTAAAATTGATTGTAGTGATGGCTCCATAACTCTGTGAATGTACTAAATACCACTAAGTAGTATAATATAATCATACATATATAGTATATAGTATAATTTAAATTGCATAAATTTGTAGTATGTGTAATATATATATATAATATGTAAATTAAGCTGTTATTAAGGAAGGAAAGAAATAAAGAAAGAAAGAGGGGAGGAAAGAAAGGAAGAAAGAAACTTTCAAAGCTCTAGGGAAAGTATACCACATGAGTGTCTGTGATATTAATGACAGTTTTAAAGTTTGCCTTCCATCCAATCAGTATCAACTTATTGAAGACTAGAAGAAAAAGATCTGAAATGTGGGTGGGGTATGTTATCATTCAAGAAGATGATGTGATCTCAAGAGTGGGATGGACCACTAGAAATAAGGGCTGAGTAGAAAGTGATATGTGGGCAAATAAGTGAGGTACTACTTGATTTAAGGGAACTGCAGGCAAAAGATTTGAGAAATATCTGAAGAACCTCTGAAACACCACACAAGAACAGTAGACAGCTGTAGATGCCCTCCAAAGCCAGACAGCACCAGTGGAAATTCACGGCCAACTCACCCCGTGACTCAGGCTTCGTTCTCCCTCCTACCCACAAACTTCTTTCTACATCCTGGAGGAGTTGAGAAACAAAGGGACTGGTACTCTTATTTATTGCAGAGTCCCAGTTTCCAAAAGACCTGAACTGAGAAGGAATAGGGTTCAAATTTAGATGAAGTTCACAATTCTGATTATTATATTAGACTGAATATTTTAATTAGCTATGAAACCACTTGACTCTGTTTCTTTAATGTGATTAAATTATTATAAGAACTGTCAAAAAATATCTTCAAGGGATGAGCAAAAGAGAATATATTTAATACCTTTAAATATGTAGCAGAGAAAAAAATACTATTTTTCCTGCGTCATCCTGCATCAGTGTCTCAATCATTCAATGTAATAGACCTATACTTAGACTAGATACATAGGTAGATAGATAAATAGATAGGTAGATAGATTAGCATTAAGCACAGAGCATGGCATGCAGTAGAGGTCAGTAAAAGCCAGTTCTCTCCCCTTTAACTTTTCCTCCTCTATGTGCTTCAGAGTGGAGGCTGAAGGTAGCTAGTCTTAACTTGAGTCCTGTAGCTATAATAAGGATAGTTTTTTTCCTGAGAATTTCACATTTACGGAAGACTGAAAAACATGAAACTTGAGCATCTACAATGGCCAGTAGAGGGAGGAGCAGTTGAGCTGCTAAAACACAAGTCTCATAAATCACTGAGATTTATTTGGCTACACTGCTTGACTGAGCAGAAATTGGAGAAAATTGAGTCTGTAAGTTCCCCCTGATTAGTTGATGCTGTCACTTAAGTGTTCCCATGTGTGAAAGGAGAGTCAAAATGGAGTTGGTATTGCTAAGAGAGTCTCTAAAATGCAACACTAGGGTCATTCAGGAAAAGTATGACTTATGCATATCTCAGCCTGGATGGAATCTGACCTTTCCACCACTCATTGTCATAATTAAGTCATTCATAACATCTGACAGAAATCAAAATATGTATTGGATCCTTACTCTAAAAAACTCCTGACAGCCTATCTACTTATCAGGCCCTGACCCCAAATAACTCATGATTCCTTAAGGACAAATATTTCCAGGTTTACATCAGTCAACCACAACTTTTATCGGTCAGCTTCTAATGACCTTGTGACTTTTTTATCTTTATAAGCCCCTGACTCTTCTTTATTCTCAGAACACTCTTTTGGTTTTACCTGAATCTGTGTTTCCTGAATTGCAATTCTTAAGACCACAAATAAACGCTTCTTAATTGCAGCTTTCTGCCTTGTTTTTGGCCAACACATGTCATCTGACCCAGGAAACAAAATGGAGTTAGGATTAGGGTTAGGATTAGTACCTTAGTACTCACCCTGGGTTAGTACTCAACTTTGGGTTGCTGCTGCTAAGTCACTTCAGTCGTGTCTGACTCTGTGCAACCCCATAGACGACAGCCCACTAGGCGCCCCCATCCCTGGGATTCTCCAGGCAAGAACTCTGGAGTGGGTTGCCATTTCCTTCTCCAATGTGTGACAGTGAAAAGTGAAAGTGAAGTCGCTCAGTCGTGTCCGACTCTTAGCGACCCCATGGACTGCAGGCTACCGGGCTCCTCTGTCCATAGGATTCTCCAGGCAAGAGTACTGGAGTGGGGTGCCACTGCCTTCTCCACAACTTTGGGTTAGTGAGTACTATTTCTCACCCTAAGTACTAATACTGAGTACCTAGGTGAGTACTAACTCACAGTATACTAGAGAGCCCTGAGCAGAGAGCAAGGAGGATGTGGTTTTATGGAGAATGTCAGACCACATCTGGGGAATTGACGCTAATGGGAACCCAAGGGACATTCTGCCGGGTATACAGAAAAGTGCTCGTGAAAAGAACCATCCCACTAATTTCTGATCTGGCAGCTCACCTGGATTAACAGAAGTAGAGGAATACTTAGCCCAAGATCATACCTTTCAAAGGTGTGCATTAGATAAACTGCATCTTCCCCCACCCTGATCCTGGGTGAGTGATCCTTTCCTGGAAGGGACTGAATACCTGAGAAAATGTATGCCTAGACTCCAGAGTGTGTCCTGGCTCAGGTGACTCAGGTCACATGACTCTTGTTTTCCTCCATCCTTTATACCATCCTGTGCTCAGATAGGCAGATTTCTGCTGTCACCTGATGGCACTAACTTTGTCAGTGCAGACAAAAGAAATCTATTACTTTATTCCCCAAGATGTTCTGGATTCAGGTTAGAAAACGCCAGTCAGGTTTGCTTCCTGCTGAGCATGATGACCTCAGTATCTGGCCTCATCTTTCAGAAATTTCCCATTCTAGGCCAATTTTTTTCCTGTTTGTTTTTTCCTGTATTTTATTTCTTAATCTTAGAGCTGGAGGGGCCATTTAAAGTTCCCTGATTCATACCTCTCCCCTGTGTGGGTCTCTAAATATATCCACCAGACCTCAAGCAAATCACAGGTCTTCTGTCTCAGTGTCAGTGATGAGAACAATGGTCTTAGCAATAGAAGCATGTATGGTTTTGAGGTGAGTAATCCATATACATAATTAGTCACACATGCTGCTGCTGCTGCTGCTTCTAAGTCGCTTCAGTCGTGTCCGACTCTGTGCGACCCCATAGACGGCAGCCCACCAGGCTCCCCCAGTCCCTGGGATTCTCCAGGCAAGAACACTGAAGTGGATTGCCATTTCCTTCTCCAAGGCATGAAAGTGGAAAGTGAAAGTGAAGTCACTCAGTCGTGTCCGACTCTTATCGACTCTTATCGACCCCACGGACAGCAGCCCACCAGGCTCCTCCGTCCATGGGATTTGCCAGGCAAGCTTGCTGGAGTGGGGTGCCATTGCCTTCTCCAAGTCACACATGAGTTAATCTAAATCTCTTCATCCCCCAAATGAAGAGAAGATTTGGGTTAGTTCCGTTTAGTGTTGAAGTAAACACAGTGTGCCTTAAGTCACTTCAGGACACATAGAAGAGCTGCATCATTGTCTTTGCAACTTGTTCTATTGTCTTACCCTCTTGGGACTAGAACCACAGCCCAGAATGGTGATTTTACTCAAATTAGCCATGTGTTCCATACTTTTCTCTTTAAGACTAACTTCATCCTTTCTCCGTCCTATCCTCCCAGTTTGTCTAATTCTGGCACATATTTTCTGTTGTGGTCCAGTGCTTTTCATCCATTTAGTCTTCATATATTTTGTGGTTGTTTGTTTCTTTGCTACGATTTAGTGCTTTGTTTTAACTATACCCAAGTGTTAGGTTTTACACTCAGTACTAGAATAGTTATACTACAGAGCTTACCTATTGGGGCCTGCACTATCCTTTATCCCACATCCCTTTTCAGACATTAATAAGCAATCCATATACCATGATTACAACCAGGTGGGAAATCTCTAATAAAGAGATAGAAGCAGCTTAGCATGTTAAAATCTACCTCAGCAAGTCCACCGGAACTCAGTGATTCTTGGCAAAAGAATGAAAGAGTCAGACATCATCAATGCCAAATGGAGACAAAAACATGCTGAACAAAACCTAAACGGGCTGTTTTATACTTAACTATTTTCTATGCAAACCTACCAGAAGCATTTAGGTGTCAGGTCTCATTTTCAGTTTTAAGCAAGGGGGTGTACAAACAGTCTGACAATAGCTGATGGAACACAGGAAGACTCAGAGCAGATATTCATCACAGAAACAATAGTGAGTGGCCATGAATTCTAGCAACTCTATCTTTAGACTGTAGTGGTAATTGAGTAACCAGAGATGAATGGATACTCTAGCCAGCAAACTTTGAATCCCACAATGCTGCTTGATCATAGAATTTTCTGTAAATATATGATTGTTTACCTCAGATTATGGGTGCTTCTTGTGAACAGAGGCTATGATTTAATCCTATAGCACACCACAGCTCTTTTCATTCTACCCAACACAGACCAGAACCCTGCAATTGCTTACTGGGTTTATTATCTGAATTACTGTAAGGTTGATGATGAGAAGTAATTGTTTTCAAATTGCAATTTCTATAACAACTGTAACTAAACTCACAATAGTTTTAGTTGTTTTACTTTTATAAAAAAAAAAAAGAATAATATAAAAAATACAATATCCAGAGTTATTTTGGTTTTCTACCCTTTTTTTATAAACTGGGGCAAAAGTCAATTTTATAAAGCATACTATTTTAACCACATTTAACTGTACATTTCTGTGTGGCACTTAGTACATTCACATTGTTGTGCAAATCTCAAAATCATCCAACTCCTGAATTTTTCACTTTCCTAAACTGAATGCAGAGTACATCATGAGAAATGCTGGACTGCAAGAAACATAAGCTGGAATCAAGATTGCTGGGAGAAATATCAATAACCTCAGATATGCAGATGACACCACCCTTATGGCAGAAAGTGAAGAGGAACTAAAAAGCCTCTTGATGAAAGTGAAAGTGGAGAGTGAAAAAGTTGGCTTAAAGCTCAACATTCAGAAAACAAAGATCATGGCATCCGGTCCCATCACTTCACGGGAAATAGATGGGGAAACAGTGGAAACAGTGTCAGACTTTATCTTTTGGGCTCCAAAATCACTACAGATGGTGATTGCAGCCATGAAATTAAAAGACGCTTACTCCTTGGAAGGAAAGTTATGACCAACCTAGATAGCATATTCAAAAGCAGAGACATTACTTTGCCAACAAAGGTCCATCTAGTCAAGGCTATGGTTTTTCCTGTGGTCATGTATGGATGTGAGAGTTGGACTGTGAAGTAGGCTGAGTGCCGAAAAATGGATGCTTTAGAACTGTGGTGTTGGAGAAGACTCTTGAGAGTCCCTTGGACTGCAAGGAGATCCAACCAGTCCATTCTGAAGGAGATCAGCCCTGGGATTTCTTTGGAAGGAATGATGCTAAAGCTGAAACTCCAGTTCTTTGGCCACCTCATGTGAAGAGTTGACTCATTGGAAAAGACTCTGATGCTGGGAGGGATTGGGGGCAGGAGGAGAAGGGGACAACAGAGGATGAGATGGCTGGATGGCATCACTGACTCGATGGACATGAGTCTGAGTGAACGGGAGTTGGTGATGGACAGGGAGGCCTGGCGTGCTGCGATTCATGGGGTCGCAAAGAGTCGGATATGACTGAGTGACTGAACTGAACTGAAACTGAAATTCTGTCCTCATTAAACACTAATGCCCATTGTCCCTCCTCACCCTCCTGCCAAGATCCTGGCATCTACCTGTGTATTTCTGACTCTGTGAATGTGACTACTCTAGGTGAATCATATAAGTGGAATCAAACAGTATTTGTCTGCACTGACTATCTATTGGAATGCAATATTAAGGTTAATTTAATATATATACATAAAAAATTCCAAGATTGTTTCATGTGTACAAAATGCTTAGTACACATACTTGAACAAGCACAGTAGCACAGAATTTGCTATTGGCAGATGAACCTGGATATCTTCATTGTGTGATGCCCAGTAAGATCACCAGTCTTTCATGTTAGCATTAGCTGTTGGCTGACAGAACAATGCTTGTGTGATTAGGGACTGTTTTGAATGAGACTTTCAGTTTTGCAAAAATTATAAATCTGACTCAAGAAATGACATTTTGCAGTAGCAGAGAACAACAAAAACAATGTGAGTGCCATCTTATCTTAAAAAATCAGCCTTAGAATTCTTTTTAAGATATAGCATTCTGAAAGTTTTAGGCAGGCACCACAGTGATCATGCATTTAATGGCAAAGAAGAGAAGAGATGAGAGAGCTGAATTCACTACAAATAGGGAACAGTCCCGCCGAGATATGTGGTGTTCTTGCCTTTGATTATGAACACATTTTTTTCCCTACAAACCAGTATAAAGAAACCAAAAATCCATCAAGATCTAGAAAGGAGATCAAGTATGACATAGATTTGAAGTTAGTATTCATTAATACTAGTATGTTGAAATTGTTCCTTGAAAGAATTTTGGCTAAGGAGAGAGAATGATCATTTTTAGTCGATAATACTGTTCTTGCACAATTCACAAAAGCCAAGACATAGAAATAACCTAAATGTCCATCAACAGATCAATGAATAAGAAAAGATATGGCATATAAACACAATGAAATGTCCCTCGACCATAAAAAGAATGAAATAATGTAATGAGTGAACCTAGAGTTCATCGCACTAAGTGAAGTAAGTCAGCAAAAGAAAGACAAATAACATATGACATTACTTATATGTCAAAACTAAAATATGACACAAATGAATATATCCATGAAACAGAAACAGACTCACAGACATAGAGAATAGACTTGCGGTTGTCAAGGGGGATGGGAGTGGGAAAGATGTACATGGAAGTTTGGGGATAACAGATACAAGCTATTTTTTATATAATGGATAAACATGCTACTGTATAGCAGAGGGAACTATATTCAATACTCTATGATAAAATGGAAAAGAATATTTAAAAATAATGTATATATATATATGTATAACTGAATCACTTTGTGTATATATATATATTATTTATATATGAATCAGTTTACTGTAAAGCAGAAATTAACACATCACTAAATCAACTATATTATAATAAAAATATATATTGATAATAAAATACTACTCAATACAAATAAGTATAACATTCTGATAGAAAAAGAGATCTCTGCATTAAGTATTATTGAATTCAAATCACAAAATAAATACAAAACAGAATCTCAGGCAACATCTTTTCACTTTTAAAGCCTACACTGGCAATTTTGTTTTAGTAAAACATAATCCATAAGACATTACAGTGTATATGTGCCCAGTTGCTCAGTTGTGTCTATGACTCTGCAACCCCATGGACTGTAGCCCGCCAGGCTCCTCTGCCCATGGATTTCCCAGGCAAGAATACTGGAGTGGGTTGCCATTTCCTTCTCCAGGGGATCTTCCCAATACAGGCACTGAACCCACATCTCCTGTGTTTCCTGCACTGGCAGGCAGTTTCTTTACCACCTGGGAAGCCCCAGTTCTTATATTTATATTAGCTATATAATTCTACAAAGACTGCAAGTATGCAAAGATTGAATCTCTATTTTGTGCATACTTAAGCAACATAAAAAAAGTGATTTCTGTCAACAGATAATGTCAGAATTTCATTAGTCTTTAGAATTATATTTCTCAACCATGCTGGCATATTACAATTATTAGGGAGGATGCATTTCTGGTGATTATTTAACTAATGTGAGTTGAGGCACTGAACTCCAAATCACTGTCAGTACCCATCTCCCTGTAAACAGTATAAAAAAATGGAAAAATAATAAGAATGTAGAAAACTTGAGCATCATTAACCAGATTGGCATAATTTGCCTTTATAGATCATTACTCATTACTCCTAACAAATGTAAATTTATTTCAGTTGCAGTTGGAATCCTCATGAAGACAGATTACTTGTTAAGCCATTAAAAGAAATTTCAGCAAATCAGGAAACAATTGGAATATTTTATAATATAACTTCTGACTACAACATAATTAGAATTCCATGTCAATGGGTTTCTCTGGCTGCTCAGTGGTAAAGAACCAATGCAGAAGATGTGGGTTCTATCCCTGGGATTGGAAGATCCCCTGGAGAAGGAAATGGTCATCCACTCCAGTATTCTTGCTTAGGAAATACCATAAACAGAGGATCCTGACAGGATACAGTCCATAGGGTTGTAGAAGAGTTAGACACAACTTAGTGAATAAACAACAAAAAAAGTCAATAGCATATTTTAAAAAAATACAAAAAAGTTTGGAAATTAAGATACTTCAAAATAATAATTGGACAAAAATGAATTGCAAGATATATTCGAAAATATTTTGAACTGAATAATAGTGAAATTACAGATTATCAGAACTTGATGAATGCAGGCAAATAGCATTTTGAGGAAGTGTAATAACTTTAGTTATTTTAGAAAAGAAAAAAGATTTAAAATCAATTATCTACATTCCTACCCTCAAAAGTTAAAAATGAAAGCAAATTAAACCCAAAGTAAGTAGAAAAAAGATGATAATAAAATAAAGAATTATTCAGTGTACTAGAAAAAAAATCAGAAAAGTTAATAGACTCCAAATTGGTTACTTTAAAATATTAATAAGATTGAAAATTCTTAGATAAGAATGACTAGAATACTTATTAAAAGAAAAAGTGCTGCAATCAGAAAGAAAACCAAAAATATCCCTATATATCCAATGTTTATGACCAATTATCTATAATTAAATTTGACAATTCATATGATGGAGAAATTATATGAGAAATTCAGACTACCAAACTGACTCCAAATTAAACAGAAAATATAAAACAGTCTTATATTTAGTAAAGAACATGAATCCACATTTGAAAAATCTTATTTAAAAAAAACACAAAATAATGGCGCTGGTTTGTGCTATTAAGCATTTATAAGTGGAACTAGTACTTTGCCTAAAGAAGCTCTATACATTCTTTTTTTTTCTCTTAAAAGGATATTGAGTCACCACAATCCTGACACCAAAACTTGAGAAAGTCATTATAAGAAAAGCAAATTACAGGTAGTCACTTGTGGTCCAATGTTAGGACTTTGTGCTTTCACTGCCGAGAGTGCAGGCTCAATCCCCGGTCAGGGAACTAAGATCCCACAAGATGAGTGATGCAGCCAAAACAACAACAAATACAACAGAAAAGAAAAGTAACAGACTAACACACCTCCTGAATAAACAGCAAAGATTTTTTTAACTAAATATTATCAAACAAATTCAGCAATATATAAAAAATAATAATGTATTATATGTCCTTGTAGGGTTTATCCTGGGCTCCTCTGGTGAGTCACCAGTAAAGAATCCACCTGCCAATGCAAGAGACACAGGTTGGATCTCTGGTTCAGGAAGATCCCCTGGAGAAGAAAATGGTAACTCCCTGCACTATCCTTGCCTGGAAAATCCCATGGACAAGGGAGTCTGAGGGCTACAGTCTATATGGTCACAAAAACAGTGGGACAGGTCTTAGTGACTAAAAAAGAACAGGGTTTATCATAGGTAATCCTTTGATTTAACCTTCAGAAAAAAGTATCCATGTTATTTATAACATTAACTGAGTTAAAGGAGAAAATTATTAATAGTTACAGAAAAATCCTTTGTTGAAAGTCAACATCAACTCATGATTAAAAACAGAAAACTAGGAATAAAAGGGAACATTCTCAATACAGTGTAGGACACCCACAGAAAACCTACAGCAAACATTACATTTATTACTAAAATGTTGACCCCTTTTCCAAAAGATCAAGGAAAACAAGGATATCTTTTAGGTCTTTAGTCTTTCTGATAATAATACATACCTATTTTTGGCTGGTCTTTCCATTCATGATAAAAGCATTGACCAGTAGAGATAGACATCAGTCCAACAAACAGAAACTGCTAAACACATTTTGTTGTTGTTGTTGTTCAGTCACTCAGTCATGTCAGACTCTGTAACCCCATGTACTGCAGGCTTCCCCGTCCATCACCAACTCCTGGAGCTTGCTCAAACTCATATTCATGGAATCAGTGATGCCATCCAACCATCTCATCCCTTGTTGTCCCCTTCTCCTCCTACCTTCAATCTTTCCCATCATCAGGGCCTTTTATAATGAGTTGGCTTTCACATCTGCTGGCCAAATTATTGGAGCTTCAGCTTCAGCACTTTTGCCTATTCTTAATTTCTTCCATTTAATCACATTTCTTCAGACACTAATGTCTGATTATTTTTGAATCTCATGTCAGCTTGTTTCAGAGAAATAGGAGGTGATAGCAATGTTTGCTAAGTGACACTTGAATGGGATTTGACCAAAAAATCAAATATACTTGGTCTGGGTTTGAAATCTAGATTTCTCTGGGTCATCCCAGTGCACCAGAATATGAAAATGTAAAACTTTCAATAAATGTATCATTATCATAATCAAAAAAATTTTTAAAAGTTAAAAAAAAAAGTGATTGAAAGCAAAAAAAGAAAAAGAAACCTAGGTTTCTCATTCATGCTGTTGTACTAAATCTGAAGTTTTAAATTCCTTAGGCAATACATTTGACCTTAAAACACTGCTATGCTTCAGGGATCTCCATGAGTTGTAGTATCTCCTCTTTTATCTAGCCCAGCTTCGTTACTTCTAAAGCATTTGCGAATGAGCTTCTTTATAAGAGGGTACTAGTATGTTTATAGCCATAAATTAATGGGTATTTGAGAGAGATTTTCTATGACAACTATTTTAGGTTATTTGAAGATCATTTTTGTTTTAAAAGATTGCTTTACTTGAATTTGAAACCTTGAAAATAGCAAGTAATTCAAACAGTCTAAGCAGCAAGTATGATGCAGCTATAATTATCTGAATATGTTAACATTTAGGGAACAGTCAGGAGCATTACTGGCCTTTAGAAAAATAGAACGCTTCATGTAGACACTAATTAATCAATAAAATCCTAACTGGATTCTATTAAGTATTGAAAACGACATTTCAACTTAAATATTCCATGTACAACTCTGACCCATTCCCAAGCAGCAATAAAAGCCAATTAAGGTGGTAGTCATATTATAATTATGAGTGCTATGACCACCCTCATCTACATTAATATTATAACAATTAAAGAGAACACAGTAAGGAAAGAATCAGGTAAGTACTCCTATATGGATGCCTCAATTTTTTTGCTATTGTTGAGGGATTCAACAATATTACACAAAAGTGGCTTTTAAAGAACAGAAGTTTTGGAATTAGAAAGCCTGAGAAAGTACCCATGTTTTACTAACTATCTGAGATCAGTGTCTCCCTCTGTAAAATGAGAAAAAGAGTGGCTGTTTTCAGGACTATGTTGAAGATTAGAATTGATGTATATCAGTGATCCAGCCAAGGACTGGATAAGATAAAGTCATGCAGAAAGTGGCAGATCTAGTGTAGAATACTGAGGTCTGTGCTCCAGGAATTTTAGGAAGAAACCCAGGATTCATCAAATCCCACCTGCCATTTTCACTGCAGAAACCCTTTTGACTGTAATCCCCAAAGATTATATTCCAGCCTCTGCTTGAACACTTGAATCTATTCCCTCATTGGGTACCACAGTTTCATTGCTAATATTGTTAGAGCATGCATAAATTAACCACTTTATTGATTCTCATCAGACCTAGTATTACCATCAACAATAACATAAACCATACTGAAATTATTTTCTAGATGAATTGTTCAGGAAATGCAGCCATATGTTTAGCTGACTTTGAACATAAGTTGCCTCGGGTCAAATTCCAGCCCTATCATTGACTTGCTCTGTTACCTTGGACTGGTTAACCTCCCCATGCTTTGCTTTTCTCATCGTTAAATGTGAATAGTAATTTCTGTCTCTTCTATGCACTGTGGATATTAGCTATTACTCCATTCCTTTCCTTTACCTTTTTCATATTCTCAAACATTCTTTGTAGAATATGATGTACAAGCCTTTGTCCAGCCCAATAAGACTTCACTGGATGTCAGTTTAACACCAAAACCCATGTTGCATTGGTCATTTTGATTCTCATCTTTGTGGGATGAGCTACGTATATCCAGATATGCTTGACAACAATTTTTTTTTCTTTTTACAGTGCAAGGTAAGGAGACAGAAGTTTAGAGAAGTGAGGTCAGGAAACTTGTCCACACTTCCCAAGTTTGTATGTGGAAGGTCAAGATCAGAGCAGTTGCAGGTGCCACAGACTTGGCACTTAAGGGCTTTGGGGTCTCCCTAGCATCACCATTTCCTTCTCCATAGCATCAGCCACCAGTAGGCAAAGAAAGGAAACCAGAAAAGATGATCCGACAGTTGTGAGAAACTGAGATCCTGGCTTTGTAACTGGCCACCATGAAGAGGAGCAATGCAAATCAGGGATAACGGACATCACAAAACTACTTGATCTGGTAGCAGCCAGAAAGTTTACCAGTGATACTCAGCAGTCAGGTAGGAGAATCAGGCTGATTTCTCCTGGGAAAGGAAGATTGTGGTGCTGTGATACAAACACTCAGCTAAAAATGGTCTATTCCTTGCACACAAAGTGTAAGAGCACCTTAGCAATGAGAAGAGATGTGTGCAGTTCATCAGTGACCTTCTGAAAACAACATTTTGTTCATAGGATGAGTTTAATAGTCAAATGGGAAATCTGACTAAGACTATACTTGGGGTGGTGCCAAGAGTGATGATAACTTTAAAATCATATTATGTAATTAGTCATCTCTTTATTTTTATATTGAACATTCTTTATAGAAATAGGCCTGATTCTTAGGACAATAAGGACAGTGCTATCCAAATGCTGCTGAGTTAAGACTTGTTCCTAAAGCACAGCCTGAAAGGGAGGAACATTCCTAGACTGTATCTCAAGGTGGTGTAGACTGACTGCTCTATAGATCCAGAATGTTATCTTGAATTAATTTCCGAGCACCACAAAGTCAGAAAATCATTGAGATAGGTCCTAGATCAAACCTCTTTACAATAAACCCTGAAATTCTTTTTTGGCAATAGTTCCTATGATATAAATTAAGCAAAGATCTCAAGATCAAAATGATTTTTTTAAGATCAAAAGTTATTGTGTGAATTATTTTATTAATTAATCTATAAACTTTCCCATTATAAGCTGAAGTTTTGATAATTTGGATTTATATACTTTCTATATTTTAAATTAATTCTAATTTAAAGGGCCATTAAATAATTATGTGGTTCCATTTATATGAAATATCCAGTATAGGACCATTCATAGTAACAGAAGGAAGATAGTGGTTGTCAGTGGTGGCAGGGAGGGGAAATGGGGAGAGGCTGCTCAATGAGTATCTGGTTTCCTTCTGAGGTGATGAAAATATTCTTGAACTAGATGTGGTTATGGTTTACAACAGAGTAAATGTCACTAATGGTAAGATTTTTTTACGATGTGCATTTTACCACAAAAAAATCACAAAAAATAACTTTAGGAATATTTTGTCCTTTGGAAGTTATTGGAGTTTCATGCGGGGGAAAAAAAAAAAAAGCTAGGAACAAAAATAGACTCTTGTTCTAATCCTGGCTCTACCACTATGGGCTATGTGACCTTGGATGACTGGCTTGATTCCCCTGAACCTCATGAACCACATAAGCTTTTTGGAGGAATGGCTAATGCAGATCAAACACCTTGCAAAGGATTTGATGTATAGCATGTGCTTAGTAATAGTAATAGCCACATAGTCATGGATTCTCTAAGGTGATATAATAGGTAAAAAGACAATGATTTAGAGGTTGGTTTTATTGTAAAGAAATTTGCTGAAAATGTGCAGCAGTGATTCCAATGAGACTGATGATGGTGTGTTCATATTAGTCCACTAAGTTATCATCTTTTATTTCTCCCTGAGCTGGAATTCAGTGCAGAAAATATTTTTGACATTTAAATAAGATAAAAAAGAAAAACATTGTCTACCCAAATTATTGAGTTTCTGGGGTTGATAGAAACACTATTTCTTGAAAAACTTAAACTGTGAGGCAAAAGATCAAGTTAGTAGGTATAAAATATAAAGGATTAGACTGATACAGAGTTCTATATTTCTGGAATGTAAGAACTTTACTGACATTTCTTGAAGGGTCTAATCTTGGTTTGATGAATTAGGCAAAAGATATGTAGGCCTCTCAGATGGTGCTAGTGGTAAAGAATCCACCTGTCAATTAAGAAGACATAAAAGATGCAGGTCTGATCCCTGGGTAGGGAAGATTCCCTGGAGCAGGGCATGGCAACCCACTCCAGTATTCTTGCTGAAGAATTTCATGGACAGAGGAGCCTAGCAGGTTACAGTCCATAGGGTTGCAAAGAGTTGGACATGACTGAAGTAACTTACCATGTATATACATATATATAACAACAAGTATACAGGTACTATTTTTATCCTCCCATTTGAATGAGAAATTTGAGGTAATTTGATTTGTTCCTTACCCTTATTATACATATAGTAACATGCTAAACCAGTATTATAAATTGTGGTACTATTCCTCCAGGAACCTTGGTTTTAACCACCATACAGTAGCTATGTCTCTATTCCATACATCTAATTTCACTTTTGACTTGAAGCATTTTTAACTTAATCTTTATGAAGACAAGGAATTTATTTATTTGTTTTCCATAATGTACAGCATTCAGGATCTTAGTTCCCTGACCAGGCATTGAACCTGCACCCCTGCAGTGAAAGCATGGAGTCTTAACAACTGGACCACCATGGAAGTCCTAAGAAAAGTGTTTATTGATACTTATTAAACATGAAGTATAATGAGAACTTTATATAGTATGATTGTTGTTGTTTAAACACCAAGTTGTATCTGACTCTTTAGTGACCCCATGGACTGTAGCCCACCAGACTCTTCTTTCCATGTGATTTTCCAGACAAGAATACTGGAGTGGGTTGCCATTTCCTTCAGGGATCTTCCTGACCCAGGGATTAAACCCATGTTTACTGTCTTGGCAAATGGATTCTTTACTACTGAGTCACCTAGGAAGTCCATATGGTATGATACAGCTAGCTATATAGTCATCTACAATAAGCCATAAATGTTTTTCTTTGTGTTCTCTTAAAATTTCTAATTCTTTCTAGGCAAGAAACTTCTGGGAAGTTTTGTTGTGGACAGCTAAATATTTGTATTAGGTGTTCAGTGTCCTTTTTGTAGCTTTTCCCTTCTAGACATTTTGAGGTTCTATTTCATGGAAAAAAGCCCAGAAAGATTAAAAGTCGAGTAAGAAATAAATATTATTTTAATAATCTTGAGGAGACCTCTGTAATCACCCAGAAAGCAGATGTTATCATTTAGGATGTCAGTGGATACAAGTTGTAGAACATACTATGAAACTGACTTAAATGATAGAGAATTTACTGTTTCACATAAAAGTCTTCTAGAGCCAGGCTATATTTGGTACAAATGTGTAAAGGCTCAATACTGACTTCTGGGACACACACACTTTCCTTCCTGCCTCCAGCACCATCTTCAAGGTGTTGGCTTTCATTTGGAGATGTATTGCTTCCTGGTTGCAGGAGGAGAGCTTCACCTCCAAGCATCACATCCTAACACAACTGTGTACAGCACAGAAAACTGTATTCAGTATCTTGTAATAACCTATAGTGGAAAAGAATATACACATCTGAATATACACATCACTTTGCTGTACACCTGAAAGTAACACAATATTGTAAATCGAGTATACTTCAGTTAAAAGATCATATGATCCTCTCGATTGGTAGTTGAAATTCATTTAACAAAATTCAACACTCTTATAAAAAAAGTTCTGAATTAAATGGATATAGAAGGGAAAAAATATCAGCAAAATAAAGGCCATATATGACAAACCCACAATTAATATCATACTAAGCAATGAAAAGCTGAACAGTGAAAAGTTTACCTAAGATCAAGAACAAGACACAGATTTTCACTTTCATGACTTCTGTTCAATATATTACTAGAAGTCTTCAGTTCAGTTTAGTCGCTTAGTCCTGTCCGACTCTGGGACCCCATGAATCGCAGCATGCCAGGCTTCCCTGTCTATCACCAACTCCCGGAGTTTACCCAAACTCATGTCTATCGAGTTGGTGATGCCATCCAGCCATCTCATCCTCTTCCATCCCCTTCTCCTCCTGCCCCCAATCCCTCCCAGCATTAGAGTCTTTTCCAGTGAGTCAACTCTTTGCATGAGGTGGCCAAAGTATTGGAGTTTCAGCTTCAACATCAGTCCTTCTAATGAACACCCAGGACTGATCTCCTTTAGGATGGACTGGTTGGATCTCCTTGCAGTCCAAGAGACTCTCAAGAGTCTTCTCCAACACCACAGTTCAAAAGCATCAATTCTTCAGCGCTCAGCTTTCTTCACAGTCCAACTCTCACATCCATACATGACCACTGGAAAAACCACAGCCTTGGCGAGACGGACCTTTGTTGGCAAAGTAATGTCTCTGTTTTTTAATATCCTATCTAGGTTGGTCATAACTTGCCTTCCAAGGAGTAAGCGTCTTTTAATTTCATGGCTGCCTTCACCATCTGCAGTGATTTTGGAGCCCAGAAAAATAAAGTCTGACACTCTTTCCCCATCTATTTCCCATGAAGTGATGGGAGCAGATGCCATGATCTTGGTTTTCTGAATGTTGAGCTTTAAGCCAACTTTTTCACTCTCCTCTTTCACTTTCATCAAGAGGCTTTTGAGTTCCTCTTCACTTTCTGACATAAAGGTGGTGTCATCTGCATATCTGAGGTCATTGATGTTTCTCCCAGCAATCTTGATTCTAGCTTGTGCTTCTTAGCCAGAGCAATTAGGCAATAACAAGAAATAAAAGGCAACCAAATTGGAATGGAAAAAGTAAACCTGTCTCTGCACATGACATGACCTAATATATAGAAAACACTAAAGACTTTACCAAAAAATGTTAGAACTAATTAATGAATTCAGTAAAGTTGCAGGATATAAAGCCAATATGTAAACAAGTTGTGTTTCAACACACTAATAATTAAAACTCTGAAAGACACATAACAATATGCTGCTAACAATAGCATCAAAATGATTTTTAAAATTTAGGAATAAATTTAACAAGGAAGTGAAATATCTGTATACTGAAAACTACAAGACTTTGATGAAATAAATTTAAAGACACACAAGTAAATGGAAAGATACTATGTGTTCATGGCTCAGAAGAAGTAAGATTGTTCAAAATATCCATTCTACCCAAAAACATCTACATATTCAGTGCAGTCCTTACTAAAACTTCAAGGGTATTTTTCCTCAGGGTACAAAAAAAAAAAAAAAAACAATTCCTAAAATTAGTATGGAACCATATAATAATATCTAAAGCAATTTTGAGAATAAAATAAAATTGGAGGCCTCACACTTTCTGATTTCAATCTATATTACAAAGCTATAATAATCAAAACTCAGCTATATAAACACACACACAGGCCAGTGGAATAGAATAGAGAGCCCAGAAACAAATCTATGCAAATACAGTCAACTGGGCTTCTATAGTGTCTCAGTGGTAAAGAATCCACCTGACAATGTAGGAGTTTAGTTCAGTTCAGTCACTCAGTCATGTCCAACTCTTTTCAATCCCATGGACAGTGGCACACCTGGCTTCCCTGTTCATCACCAACTCCTGGAGCTTGTTTAAACTCGTTCATTGAGTCAGTGATGCCATCCAACCACTTCATTCTCTGTCCTGCCATCCCCTTCTTCTCCTGCCTTCAATCTTTCCCTGCATCAGGATCTTTTCCAATGAGTCAGTTCTTCACATCAGATGGCCAAATTACTGGAGCTTCAGCTTCAGCATCAGTCCTTCCAATGAATATTCGGACTGACTTCCTTTTGGATTGATTGGTTTGATCTCCTTGCTCTCCTAGGGACTCTCAAGAGCCTTCTACAACACCACAGTTCAAAAGCATTAATTCTTTGGTGCTCAGCTTTCTTTATGGTCCAGGTTTCACATCCATACATGATTCCTAGAAAAGACCATAGCTTTCACTAGATCAAACTTCATAGGCAAAGTAATGTCTGCTTTTTAATATGCTGTCTAGGTTGGTCATAGTTTGTCTTCCAAAGATCAAGCATCCTTTGATTTCATGGCTGCATTTGCCATCTGCAGTAATTTTGGCGTCCCCCAAAATAACGTCTGTCACTTTTTCCATTGTTTCCCCATCTCTTTGCCATGAAGTGATGGGACCAGATGCCATGATCCTAGTTTTCTGAATGTTGAGTTTTAAGCCAGCTTGTTCACTCTCCTCTTTCACTTTCATCAAGAGGTTCTTTACTTCCTCTTCACTTTCTGCAGTTAAGGAGGTGTCATCTGCATATCTGAGGTTATTGGTATTTCTCCCGCAATCTTGATTCCAGCATGTGCATCATCCAGTCAGGCATTTCACAAGATGTACTCTGCAAATAAGTTAAATATGCAAGGTGATATTATACAGCCTTGAAATACTCCTTTCCAAATTTGGAACCAGTCCATTGTCCCATGTCAAGACCTAACTGTTGTTTCTTGACCTGCATACAGATTTCTCAGGAGGCAGGTAAGGTGGTCTGGTGTTCCCATTTCTTGAAGAATTTTCCATAGTTTGTTGTCATCCACACACTCAAAGGCTTTAGCATACTCAATGAGTAGAAGTAGATATTTTTCTGGAATTCTCTTGCTTTTTCTATGATCCAACAGATGTTGACAATTTGATCTCTGGTTCCTCTGCATGAAACTAGACCCCATTTTATACCACTCTCAAAAGTTAAGTAAAAATGGATTAAAGACTTAAATATAAGACCCAAAATTATAATGTTCCTAGAGGAAAATACAACGGAAAGTCTCTTTGATATTGATCTTGGCAAGAAACAAAAATGTAAAAATAAACAACTACAATCACATCACACCAAAAAATATCTGGACAGCAACAAAAGCATCAGTGTATGGAATGGGAAAATATTTGAAATCATG
The DNA here is from genome assembly GCF_003369695.1 of Bos indicus x Bos taurus. Taxonomy (NCBI): domain Eukaryota; kingdom Metazoa; phylum Chordata; class Mammalia; order Artiodactyla; family Bovidae; genus Bos; species Bos indicus x Bos taurus. The sequence continues at coordinate 78,491,439 of NC_040077.1, forward strand.
TATAAGATAAGGGGTTAATATTAGAAGTATATAAGAAACTCATGCAAGTCAATAGCAAAATAATAACAATGTGAGTACAACCTGAACAGATATTGTTCTAAAGAAGATATAGATGGTCAACAAGTACATGAAAGAGTGTTCAACATCACGAATAATCAGAGAAATGAAAATCAAAACCACAGTGAGATATCACCTCACACCTTATGAAAAAGAGAAGAGATTAAAAAGGATTGGAGAAAGGGAACCATTTTGTTCCATTGGTGGAAATGTAAATTGGTCAAACATTATGGAAAACAGTATAGCATCCTCAAAAAATGAAAAATAGAGCTGCCATATAATCCAACAATTCCACTTCTGAGTATATCTCTAAAAGAAATCAAACCACTATTTTGAAAACATATACACATCCCATGTTCTTTGAAGCATTATTCACATAGAGACCACCTAAATGCCCATTTATGGAGGAATGAAAAAAGAAAATGTGATATAAAGAATTCCCTGGTGGCCCAGTGGTTAGGATTCTGGACTTTCACCACCATGCCCTGGGTTCAGTCCCTGGTCAGGAAACAGATCCAGCAAGCCACCTGGCATGGTGAAAAAAGAGAGGAAAAAAGTGTATATATACACATATATATGTGTATATATAATGGAATATGACTCAACCTCATAAAAAGGAAATCCTGCCATCTGCAACATGGATATTAGATATGGGTAATCTAATAGCATAGTGACCTCAGTTGGCAATATTTATTATATAATTGAAATTTGCTATGAGTAGATCTTAAATGTTCTCACAACACACATATACCCACACACTGTAAAAATGTGAGGTGATGAATGTTATCAAAGTAATACTTTTGTAACACATATTTCAAACACCGCATTGTATACCTTGAGCTTCCCTGGTGGCTCAGATAGTAAAGAATAAGCCTTAATCCGTATCTGTATGCCTGAACCCATATACCTTAAACTTACACAATGTTGTGTGTCAATTGTATCTCAATAAAGCTGGGGAAAATATAGAAAATATCATTAATATAGAAGAAAATGGCTTTTGGTAGTCTAGGAAACCGTGTCAAATGTTGTAGGTCTTAGGTTCATGTAGCCCTTTCTACTTCCTTCTCAAATCTAAATCTAGAAGCCAGAATTCCCATGAATACAGAGGCAGACTGTGAAAACAATGACAAATTAACAGATTACTACCTAAAGAGAGGGCCTCACCAGCTTGGTTTTACCTATAAATTGCAGGCAGATTAAAGATGTAGCAGGAGGGTCTCCCCTTGTCATTTTGAAGACCTTTCCTTTGTACTTTTCAAGAAGCAACAGTGCAAGAGTGCCTTTTATACCTAAGCAATGGATGTGAAAATAGAAAGTTTAGGACTTGTCAGAAGGGCACAGACCCTCAGTGGGGTCCAATTAATTGTCTGGATTCTGATCAATCAGAATGTTTAACGCCTTTTTCCAGGAGAGATTTTGATCAAGGGATAAAGAGTCTAGCAAGTTGGCGGGAAAAAGAGAAGCAAGCATTCCCCTGCCCCCATATTAGTATTCTTGGCTGGAATTACTTTTTGATTGACTGGTGTCAAGTGTTTGTGAGATCTCCTGATCCTCCTCTGTGTGCACCTGCCTATTTTGCCTCGCCTCATTTAATTTAGAAAAAAAGGCATTCATGAATTAGAAACAGTTACTTCTCTCTGAAGAAAGTGCCTGTTCTTTGCACATGCAAATGCTCAAAATTCATTTTAAAATCAAGTCTCTATACACTGATACTTCTGAGGCCTTGACTCTTTCATCATGCTCTAAAAATTGTTGACTTCATTTTTTATGGTGCTGGAGCTGTCTTAGGACTGCCTGCCTGGCTCTTTAATGTCTCTCTCGCATCTGAGTATAATCGAGAGTTGGACCATAAAGAAGGCCGAACACTGAAGAATTGATGCTTTTGAATTATGGTGTTGGAGAAGATTCTTGAGAGTCCCTTGGAATGCAAGGAGATTAAACCAGTCAATCCTAAACAAAATCAATCTTGAATACTTATTCAAATCACTGATGTTGAAACTGAAGCTCCAGTACTTTCTCCACCTGATGGGAAGAACTGACTCATAAGACATGGGAATGACTAAGATGCTGGAAATGACTAAAGACAGGAGGAGAAGGGGGCAACAGAGGATGAGATGGTTGGATGTCATCATTAACTGAATGTATATGAGTTGGAGCAAGCTCTGGGAGATGGTGAAGGACAGGGAAGCCTGGCATGCTGCAGTCCATGGAGTCACAGTGTCAGACATGACTGAGCAACTGAACAGTAAGTCTGAGTTTTGGGTCTGTGTGTTGAATCACTGCATCAGTGAAGAATATTTGACTTTAGGGATGCAAATTACAAAGAATGTCTTTCTTTTGAAAAAATACTTCCAATTGAGATCTGGGTGGAAATTTAACTGTACACTCCTTGAGTAGAGTCATAACATCCTGTGTGACACTATTTAGCATCATCTCCCAGACCCCCAAAAGCAAAGGGGACATTAACAATTAATCACTACAGATCACTCTGGTCTTTAGGCACTGATAATACAAAGCTAGAAATGAATTTCAATTGCTTTTCCAAGATCTTGGTCTAAAAAGAGTCACACACAGGTAAGGATGATCAGATCAGATCAGATCAGTCACTCAGTCGTGTCCAACTCTTTGCAACCCCATGAATCACAGCACACCAGGCCTCCCTGTCCATCACCAACTCCCGGAGTTCACTGAGACTCACGTCCATCGAGTAAGTGATGCCATCCAGCCATCTCATCCTCTGTTGTCCCCTTCTCCTCCTGCCCCCATCCCTCCCAGCATCAGAGTCTTTTCCAGTGAGTCAACTCTTCACATGAGGTGGCCAAAGTACTGGAGTTTCAGCTTTAGAATCATTCCTTCCAAAGAAATCCCAGGGCTGATCTCCTTCAGAATGGACTGGTTGGATCTCCTTGCAGTCCAATGGACTCTCAAGAGTCTTCTCCAACACCACAGTTCAAAAGCATCAATTCTTCGGTGCTCAGCCTTCTTCACAGTCCAACTGTCACATCCATACATGACCATAGGAAAAACCATAGCCTTGACTAGACGGACCTTTGTTAGTAAAGTAATGTCTTTGCTTTTGAATATGCTATCTAGGTTGGTCATAACTTTCCTTCCAAGGAGTAAGCATCTTTTAATTTCATGGCTGCAGTCACCATCTGCAGTGATTTTGGAGCCCAGAAAAATAAAGTCTAACACTGTTTCCCCTGTTTCCCCATCGATTTCCCATGAAGTGATGGGACCAGATGCCATGATCTTCGTTTTCTGAATGTTGAGTTTTAAGCCAACTTTTTCACTCTCCTCTTTCACTTTCATCAAGAGGCTTTTGAGTTCCTCTTCACTTTCTGCCATAAGGGTGGTGTCATCTGCATATCTGAGGTTATTGATATTTCTCCCGGCAATCTTGATTCCAGTTTGTGTTTCTTCCAGCCCAGTGTTTCTCATGATGTACTCTGCATATAAGTTAAATAAACAGGGTGACAATATACAGCCTTGATGAACTCCTTTTCCTATTTGGAACCAGTCTGTTGTTCCATGTCCAGTTCTAACGGTTGCTTCCTGACCCGCATACAAATTTCTCAAGAGGCAGATCAGGTGGTCTGGTATTCCCATCTCTTTCAGAATTTTCCACAGTTTATTGTGATCCACACAGTCAAAGGCTTTGGCATAGTCAATAAAGCAGAAATAGATGTTTTTCTGGAACTCTCTTGCTTTTTCCATGATCCAGCAGATGTTGGCAATTTGATCTCTGGTTCCTCTGCCTTTTCTAAAACCAGCTTGAACATCAGGAAGTTCACGGTTCAAATATTGCTGAAGCCTGGCTTGGAAAATTTTGAGCATTACTTTACTAGCGTGTGAGATGAGTGCAATCGTGTGGTAGTTTGAGCATTCTTTGGCATTGCCTTTCTTTGGGATTGGAAGGAAAACTGACCTTTTCCAGTCCTGTGGCCACTGGTGAGTTTTCCAAATTTGCTGGCATATTGAGTGCAGCACTTTCACAGCATCATCTTTCAGGATTTGGAATAGCTCAGTTGGAATTCTCTCACCTCCACTAGCTTTGTTCGTAGTGATGCTTTCTAAGGCCCACTTGACTTCACATTCCAGGATGTCTGGCTCTAGGTGAGTGATCACACCATCGTGATTATCTGGGTCATGAAGATCTTTTTTGTACAGTTCTTTTGTGTATTCTTGCCATCTCTTCTTAATATCTTCTGCTTCTGTTAGGTCCATACCATTTCTGTCCTTTATCGAGCTCATCTTTGCATGAAATGTTCCTTTGGTATCTCTGATTTTCTTGAAGAGATCCCTAGTCTTTCCCATTCTGTTGTTTTCCTCTATTTCTTTGCATTGATTGCTAAAGAAGGCTTTCTTATCTCTTCTTACTAAGGGTGATACAATATGAATTTAGAAATTTGAACAAAATAGCACAGAGGCTACAGAAGAGATAGATCCTAAGTGTTTAGAGCAGCCATCAGATTTCTGTAACTACTGAACCTTGGATAGATGTTAGTGATTGGGCATCTATCTAGCCCTATTTGTGTGTATAAAAAATAGAAAATTACTTGAAACCCAGTTATAAGTTTCCAATCTAAATTTCGCCAAAGCTGTTGTCTTGGAAAATATGTGATAGGCCACTGAGTGGACAAGTGAGACTGTCTGTCTTAATGCCCATAGAAATAAAAGTAACACACACACACACACACACACACACACACACACAAGATCCCTCTTTTAAGAAGGCTCAAATTTTCCTTCTTCAATAAAACTGCTCATTTTCTCTTTGCTCCTCTGTACTTTGTCTTTGTCACACAAATGTGAAACATTTTAATGAAGTCCTACTGTTCAGAATAAAGAGCATTTTGGAGCCCTAGGAAAGCCTCATTGAGAGTTTCTGAAAGCTGTCTGAACTCACTGGGCCATCCTGGATTGGTTCTTGCATTGCTACAAGATATAATTACTGAACTGGAAAATTTTTAATGTATCAATATTTGACAAAAGACTAATAAAAAAGACAAAGTCATTTGGAGGAACAGTTCATGAAGTAAAAAAACAAACAAACAAATGACAACAACAAAGAAAAGAAAAATTTAACTGTACCTAGTGTTATACAAGTAACATGCAATTAATTTTAGGAAACACTAAACGTGTCTATAGTTGTTCTCTTCTGCATATTCTCAAACAAGATGGAAAAGAAGAATGAGGTTGTTTAAAAAGTTAATATTGTCAGACTAAAAACTGTCCATCTAGAGGAAAAAAAGATTTACCCAGTTAAATTTGTCAATGTTAAGAGCAGAACTAATAATAATTTTGAGCTCTATAATTTCCTTTTTTGGGGAGAATACATAAAATAACATTTCAAAAAATATATTATTTCACCATGTATGTATCAAGTTAATACTACAAAGAAATTGCTAAATGAAAAAAATGCCTGGATTCTTTTAGCTCACAAAAATACCTGGTGTTTTATGAAACTGTAATGTTTCTTAAATGTATTTTACAGACCAACAGCATCACAATAACCAAGGTGCTTAATGAAAACTAAGATTTCTGAATGACTTATTCAGAATCTCTGGAGGTGCTATTTTGCAGTTTCTATTTTACCCGGCTCTGCATGTGTATTAGTTTCCTATTGCTACTGTAACAAGTTGCTGCAAACTTATGCTTGTGGGTGCACGCGTACTAAGTTGCTTCTGTTGTGTCCGACTCTTTGCAACCCCATGGAGTGTAACCTCCAGACCCCTCTGTCCATGCTCAAATGTCATCTCTTACTGTTCTGGAAAAGAGTTTCAATGGGCTGAAGTCGAGATATCAGAGGCTTTCGTGAGCTCAATCAGAAAACAAGTTTTCTTCTAGCTTCTGGAGATCACCTCCATTTCCTCATTCACTGTTCCTTCCTTCCATCACTTCAACACCTTCCTTTTCTTGTCCCATTTTCTACTCCTTCTCTGATCTCTAGTTCCCCTCTTACAAAAACTCTATGATTATAAGGAAAGTACCTGGTGAATGCAAAATAATCTCATCTCAAGATTCTGACTTCAATTACACTTGCAAAGTCCCTTTTATCATTTAGGTCTTCTCTCGCATCTCAGATGGTAATGAATCTGCCTGCAATGCAGGAGACAAGGGTTTAATCCCTGGGTTGGGAAGATCCCCTGGAGAAGAGAATGGCTACCCACTCCAGTATTCTTGCCTGGAGAATTCCATGGACAGAGAAGCCTGGTGGGCTACTCCTGGTGAGTCTATGGAGTCACAAAGAGTTAGACACGACTGAGCAACTAACACTTTTCACTTTTACCATATAAGGTGACATTTCCAGATTCCAGGGATACGGATATGGACATGTTTGGAGGTGGGCTATTATTCGGTCTACCAAGGCGTGCTGTTTAGCAAACGAAGATTTAAGAATCATTGTTGCAGAGTAGACCAGGTATCTTAGAGTAACAGGATGTTTAAATTTGTAAAACTTCAGTAATGATCTAGATCACTGGCCAGATACACATGATATTCTAAGAAATTAAAATACTAACTCAGCTATTATTAGATCAATATCCCATCAAGTGTATAAAATAGTTCAACGGAAAAGTCGAGAATGGGATAAGTTTTTAGAGATTGCTTTGTTGTCCCTTATGGAGACAGAGAGGGTAGATGGAAAGGGCACGTGATTTCTTTTAATTCATATTCCCTGCTATATTTATGAACTTTTAACATATTGGGGCATCTTTAGTGGGCTCAGATGGTAAAGACTCTGCCTGCAATGTGAGAGACCTGGGTTCAATCCCTGGGTCGAGAAAATCCCCTGGAGAAGGGAATGGCTACCCACTCAAGTATTCTTATATGGATAATTCCATGGACAGAGGAGCCTGCTGGGCTACAGTCCATGGGGTCACAAAGAGTTGGACTTGACTGAGTGGCCAACACTTTCACTTTAACATATTAATCATAGCTATTTAAAATTCCTTCTCTGGGCACTTCTGAGTCTGGCGTATTGAATGCTTTGTCTCTTGAGAGCAAATTATTTTTCCTTGATCTTTCTTGGTCTTATGGCTTCTCTCTCTTTGCTGAGCATCATGTGTAGAACAGAGGGGCTTGGGACAAATAGGACAGAGGTCTAGAAATGAGCATGCCTCCTCTACTAGGTTGTTAACATGGAGAATGTCAAGCTGGTTAGCCATTGATCTAAGATTGGCATTTGGTTTTGCTCTTATTAGCTTAAGTTTACCACCAACTCCAGACTCCTCTAGAGTCACCTGTGCTTCAAGGTGAAGTTGGGTTGCCAGATATTTTTCTTTTACCATCCTCAAGTCAGCTTCCCCACACACCTGCCACAGTGACTTTAAAAAAAATTGGTAATATGCTTTCTGCTGTATTAAGTATGATAATTTTCTGTGACTAAAAATTACATAAATCTGTCAGATTGGGAACTGTTTTCTGTTCCTTCAGGTCACCCTTGAATCCTTATTCCATAACCCACCCTTGGTCAGCAACATCCTTGATCAGAGCCTCTCGTAGTGGGAAGAAATTTGTCCTTTTAAAGGGTTCATGTGATTAGGTTGAGCTGACTCAGATAATGTTCTTATTTTAATTTTAACTGATTAGTAACCTTAATTACATATGCAAACTCCCTTTGCCATGTGATATAATCCTGAGAGAAATACCAAGGGACAGGAATCATGACAGCACCATGGAATTCTTTCTACTACATTCTGCCTTGTAGTCTCCATAAAGCCAGCCTATATAATATGAAAAATATATCTACAACTCCCAGTGTTCCCAAGGATCTCATGTCATTAAAGCTTTAAAATTCAAAATCTCATCTATACCTCATCAGCTCAAAAGTTCAAAAATGCATCACCTTAATTAGGTATGGATGAGGCTTTTAAATGTAACCTATTAAGTGTCATTCCTCACAATCTATGGGCCTGTGAAACTAAGAAGTTACCATTTCTAAATACTCCTAACATACAATGGTTAAGATAATAGATATGTACATTCCTGTCCAAATGCAGGAATAATTGAAGGAATTGAAAATAAAACCAGTTTTGAAATGCAGCCTGGAAAAATCAGACAGAACCTTGATTATATTCCAGCGTGGAATAATCCTCCATGGTCCTCGTCACTGTCTGCGTGCTCTTGGTTTTGTCCTCTGAGCTTTCTTTTTTTGAATCATTACACACTGTCTGCAGCTGACTAGTTTTGTCAGTCTGTCTCCTAGTTTTATCAGCCTGCGGTCATTTCTTTAGGAACCTTCAAAAGTACTAAACTGACCAGAAAGGGGAAAAAACAAGGTATGGAGAATGGAGTCAAGATAGTATCACTTTTGGAATCAAATATTAGTAGACCCATTGGTCATGGTTGTTGTTGTTTACTGAGCTCTGCCTCTTGACAGTTGTATGACCTTGCCTAACTTATGTGACCACTTTGATCCTCACTTTCTCCATTTCCAAAACAAGGCTTTATTACCAATTTCATAACATTCTTACAAAGGCTAAATAAAGTAAGGTATTATTACCTTATAAAGTACTTAGCCCAGAGGCCAAAATTTGGTCAATGCATGGAAATTACACTGTTGATATTTTTTTCTCTTCCTCTTTCTTTTCTGCTATTGTGAATTCCAAACAATAGTTTCCGTTTATAGTTGACATTGGGCTTCCCAGGTGGCTCAGTGGGTAAAGAATCTGCCTGAAATGCAGGAGATCTTGGAGATACGGGTTCGATTCCTAGGTCAGGAAGAGACCCTGGAGGAGGGCATGGCAGCCCACTCCAGTATTCTTGCTTAGAGAATCCCATGGATGATCAATGGTCCCATAGGTCACAGAAATGGACATGACTAAAGCAACTGAGCACAGCACAGAACAGCATAGTTGCTACTGCAGTCTCCTCAGTTCAGTTCAGTTCAATTTCTCAGTGGTGTCGGACTCTATGTGACCCCATCAATCACAGCACACCAGGCCTCCCTGTCCATCACCAACTCTTGGAGTCCACCCAAACTCATGTTCATTGAGTCGGTGATGCCATCCAGCCATTTCATCCTCTGTTGTCCCCTTCTCCTCCTGTCCTCAATCTTTCCCTGTATCAGGGTCTTTTCAGATGAGTCAGCTCTTCACATCAGGTGGCCAAAGTATTGGAGTTTCAGCTTCAACATCAGTCCTTCCAATGAACACCCAGGACTGGTTTCCTTTAGGATGGACTGGTTGGATCTCCTTGCAGTCCAAGGGACTCTCAAGAGTCTTCTCCAACAGCATAGTTCAAAAGCATCAATTCTTTGGTGCTCAGCTTTCTCTATAGACCAACTCTCACATCCATACATGACTACTGGAAAAACCATAGCCTTGACTAGACAGACCTCTGTTGACAAGGTAATGTCTCTGCTTTTTAATATGCTGTCTAGGTTGGTCATAACTTTCTTTCCAAAGGGTAAATGTAGCTTTAAAGGTACTGACATTTGGGTTTTACCTTCAGAGTTTCTTACTTAATTGGCCAGGAATCTGCTGTGGGCTTTGGTATTAGTAAAATCCTCCAGCTAATTCTAATGTGAAGCTAAAGTTGAGAATCAATTCACAAAGTTAAAACTTTGTAAATTGTGACCACCACCTGAGCCTTCTCTATGACTTTCCCCTTTCAATTCACTAATAGGTGGTCCATACACAGGCAGAGTAGGGTTGACCCAGAGAGTGGGCTCTGAGGAGTTCCTTAAAGCCTTTCTCCAGAACATCCCCTCCGAAACCCCCTTGCTGCTGCTGCTGCTAAGTCGCTTCAGTTATGTCCGACTCTGTGGAACCCCAGAGACGGCAGCCCACCAGGGTCCCCCGTCCCTGGGATTCTCCAGGCAAGAACACTGGAGTGGGTCGCCATTTCCTTCTCCGAGGCATGAAAGTGAAAAGTGAAAGTGAAGTCGCTCAGTCGTGTCTGACTCTTAGCGACCCCATGGACTGCAGCCTACCAGGTTCCTCCGTACATGGGATTTTCCAGGCAAGAGTATTGGAGTGGGGTGTCATTGCCAAACCCCTTTAGATACCTACATATTAATACCTCTGATAAAACACATTTTTTAAGGAGGCTTTACAAGATCATCTTAAGATTTGTGTTGCTTTGTTGTATTTTGTTGTGTTGGGGTCCTCACATAATGTCAAGGGTACCATTCAGACCACCTGACCTGCCTCTTGAGAAATCTGTATGCAGGTCAGGAAGCAACAGTTAGAACTGGACATGGAACAACAGACTGGTTCCAAATAGGAAAAGGAGTACGCCAAGGCTGTATATTGTCACCCTGTTTATTTAACTTATATGCAGAGTACATCATGAGAAACGCTGGGCTGGAAGAAGCACAAGCTGGAATCCAGATTGCCGGGAGAAATATCAATAACCTCAGATATGCAAATGACACCAACCTCATGGCAGAAAGTGAAGAGGAACTCAAAAGCCTCTTGATGAAAGTGAAAGTGGAGAGTGAAAAAGTTGGCTTAAAGCTCAACATTGAGAAAACGAAGATCATGGAATCTGGTCCCATCACTTCATGGCAAATAGATGGGGAAACAGTGGAAACAGTGCCAGACTGTATTTTTGGGGGCTCCAAAATCACTGCAGAGGTGACTGCAGCCATGAAATTAAAAGACGCTTACTCCTTGGAAGCAAAGTTATGTCCAACCTAGATAGCATATTCAAAAGCAGAGACATTACTTTACTAACAAAGGTTCATCTAGTCAAGGCTATGGTTTTTCCTGTGGTCATGTATGGATGTGAGAGTTGGACTGTGAAGAAGGCTGAGTGCCGAAAAATTGATGCTTTTGAACTGTGGTGTTAGAGAAGACTCTTGAGAGTCCCTTAAGGCATACAGAGGGACTGCAAGGAGATCCAACCAGTCCATTCTGAAGGAGATCAGCCCTGGGATTTCTTTGGAAGGAATGATGCTAAAGCTGAAACTCCAGTACTTTGGCCACCTCATGTGAAGAGTTGATTCATTGGAAAAGACCCTGATGCTGGGAGGGACTGGGGGCAGGAGGAAAAGGGGACGACAGAGGACGAGATGGCTGGATGGCATCACTGACTCGATGGACGTGAGTCTGGGTGAACTCCGGGAGTTGGTGATGCTAGGGAGGCCTGGCGTGCTGCAATTCATGGGGTCGCAAAGAGTCGGACATGACTGAGTGACTGAACAGAACTGAACTGAACCAAACCATCCAGACATACTTATTTACAGTTTGTCAATGGAAGTGAAAACCTGGGTGGAGATGAGACTAACTGAGCTGGGACAGCCTGGGGTGACTATGGTCAGAAGTGTAGAGTCAGAGAGAGTAAAAGTAGATGAATGTGACTTTGTGCAAGCTGGTACAGGAGGTGTTCTAAAGGCACTGATTTTGAAAGGAAGACAGAAGGATTAAGGAAGGAAAGATATATACAGAAGAACTATACAAAACAGGTCTTAATGACTCAGGTAACCACAATGGTGTGATCACTCACCTAGAGCCAGACATACTGGAGTGTGAAGTCAAGTGGACCTTAGGAAGCATTACCGTGAACAAAGCTAAGAGGTGATGGAATTCAAGCTGAGTTATTTAAAAGTTCTAAAAGGAAAGATGAGAAAGAGGGAGTTGAGAAAACAGAGTTCAGAATGGAAGGGATAAAAGATCCAAGAAAAAAAACAGTGACTTTACAATTAGTTACATATACAGTGCATGTGTAGTCTATGTAGTACATTTATACAGTAGCTATAGCTATTAAAACATTTTCTTATGCCTTCTAGAGTATACAGGTAAGCATCCTTCCCATTATTAGGGGACACTGGAGTCTCAAGAGAGAGGTAGAATTTCAATAACAGCAACATATTTAATTATGTTGCTTAAATTGTTTAATTAAGTGGCTCAGTTACTCTGTTAATCTGTAGGCAATTTCTAAACATGCATTAAATGCAAGGCATCCTGAGGAGTTTTAAACACATCCAATCTTCATAATCTGTATGTAAAGGAAGCAGTTGCTGCTCATATTTCCTGCTGGTGACACCTATGAATTAAACTTATTAGGGGTGGTGGCAGGAAGTGGAGGGAGAAACAGCTGGCTGGTCAGGGAGCCTGTGTTTAGTGAGAGTTAAGCTACCCACAGGGTATGTGACTTAGAGGAAGTTGGGTCTCCTCTCTCTGATCTCTGGTCTTCTGGTCTCAACAATATATACATATATCAAATTAGATCCTGCCAGTGCTGACATTTCCGGACTCAATGATAATATACTCAGACATTTAGAAAGTGAAGAATATATAAAATTTTATATTGATTGACATTGTTTGGAAGATTCTCAGGAAAAATCACCAAAAAAATTCCTGAAAATTCTGACAGCTATATAATAAATCCCTCCACCCACACCCCACCTTAGGGAATCAGGTTGTATTTGTCAATACAAACATTGGACAGGAAGCTATTCAACAAAGGATTCTGAACTTTTTCCCATAACAAAGGCATACAGAGGGACATAGGACAGAGCCTCTTACAAGCTTATAATTTGTCCTTTTATTCCAAATGCAATCAAAGAAAGCTGTGATGAGATTGTAGACCTGATCAAGATTTATAGTTAAATTTTTCATAGAAATCTTGCCTTCAAGAAAGTTGATATGAAAGATCCCTTCACCTTAGCTTCTTGAGGAAGTTTCCTGGGCTTTGAGTTACAGGCTAGTCTTGATCTCTGTCCCTCTCACCAGGCAGCCATGCCATTGTAGTGATGAAGACTATTTGGGTGATTGACACCTCCCCTCTTCAGGGCAGCATTAGCAATCTCTACCTTTTATCTTGTGCAGTGCCTTTGATATCTCTGACACATTATGTTATACAATGCATAAACCAGCACACATGTTGTCCCAGAAAATACAGGTCTCCTAACTGATGGTCAGATCAATGGCTGATAACCAAAGGTCTCATTCATTTAATGATAGCAGAGCCAAGGAGTAGCCTACAGAGCTCAAGTTTGGTTTCCACTTTATGTCTATAGATTGATTCCTTCATTTAGTGAACTCACTCGTTTCCTCTGGCTGAACCTCTAGTCCCAGGGTTTAGAATAGTGGAATTTATGTAGCTGACCAAGAATGAGTTGTCCAAATTAGTTATTTCAGAGATAAGATCACAAATATGCCTCCTTTAAGAAATAAAAATCTTTAAAGGAGTACAAAGCTATGGTAATCAAAATGATACGGTACTGGCATAAAAACAGACACATAGACCAATGAAATAGAGTAAAGAACCCAGATGTAAACACTTGCACATGTGGTCAAATGGTTTTTTATAAGGGTACCAAGACCATTCAAGGGGAGAACAGTCTTTTCCACAAATGACGCTGGGAAAACTGGATATTCACATGAAAAGTAACAAAGTTGGATCCTTATCTTACAGTAAAAAAGAATTAACTCAAAATGGGTCAAAGAGCTAAAAGTACAAAAAGCTGAGAAGAAACTATAAGGGGAAGTCGTCAATAAAATAAAAAATAGATAAGTTGGACTTCATCAAAATTTAAAACTTTTATATATCAAAGAACACAGAGTGAAATGGCAGCCTTGAAATGGGAGAAAACAGTTTGAAAATAACATAAGGGATTGATACCAAAGTATATAAAAACTTCTACACCTTAAAAAAATTTTAAATATTCAGTTTTACTATTTGAAAAACATAAAGAAAGCATAAAAAGTATATTGTATATAACTCTATTAGTCAAGAATTTTAAAAATTTCTCACTTTATACTGAATAAAATCTTCAAAACAACCCTTCCTTTTTTAATCTTTGGCCATACTTCTCCAGATATGATCATCTACAAGAAGTTATTATTTGCATGATTCATGCTTCAGATTTTATATTTACAATTTTTAAATCAAAACACTTTTATTTTCATTCACTTAGATGGAATTTGTTGAGTTTGCCTTTAAAAATTTCTCCTAACTGCTCCCTAAGAAAGCATCCCTTGTAAGTATCTTTCCAGACTAGGATTCATGTGCATTGAGACAATACCTGCTTTCATTTTTGTTTTTTCTTAGAAAGGAGGCATGGCCTGTTTTAAGAGCCTCTGATTAGGTTCAGTTCAGTTCAGTTCAGTTCATTCGCTCAGTCGTGTCCGACTCTTTGCGACCCCATGAATGGCAGCACACCAGGCCTCCCTGTCCATCACCAACTCCCGGAGTGCACTCAGACTCACATCCATCGAGTCAATGATGCCATCCAGCCATCTCATCCTCTGTCGTCCCCTTCTCCTCCTAAGCCCAACCCCTCCCAGCATCAGAGTCTTTTCCAATGAGTCAACTCTTCACATGAGGTGGCCAAAGTACTGGAGTTTCAGCTTTAGCATCATTCCTTCCAAAGAAATCCCAGGGCTGATCGCCCTCAGAACGGGCTGGTTGGATCTCCTTGCAGTCCAAGGGACTCTCAAGAGTCTTTTCCAACACCACAGTTCAAAAGCATCAATGTGCTCAGCCTTCTTCACAGTCCAACTCTCACATCCATACATGACCATTGGAAAAACCATAGCCTTGACTAGACAGACCTTTTTTGGCAAAGTAATGTCTCTGCTTTTCAATATGCTATCTAGGTTGGTCATAACTTTTCTTCCAAGGAGTAAGTGTCTTTTAATTTCATGGCTGCAGTCACCATCTGCAGTGATTTTGGAGCCCAAAAAAATAAAGTCTGACACTGTTTCCCCATCTATTTGCCATGAAGTGATGGGACCAGATGCCATGATCTTTGTTTTCTGAATGTTGAGTTTTAAGCCAACTTCTTCACTCTCCTCTTTCACTTTCATCAAGAGCCTTTTGAGTTCCTCTTCACTTTCCGCCATAAGGGTGGTGTCATCTGCATATCTGAGGTTATTGATATTTCTCCCGGCAATCTTGATTCCAGCTTGTGGTTCTTCCAGCCCAGCATTTCTCATGATGTACTCTGCATAGAAGTTAAATAAGCAGGGTGACAATATACAGCCTTGACGTACTCCTTTTCCTATTTGGAACCAGTCTGTTGTTCCATGTCCAGTTCTAACTGTTGCTTTCTGACCTGCATACAAATTTCTCAAGAGACAGGTCAGGTGGTCTGGTATTCAGTGAAAGACTGTGCTGAGCTCCCAAGTTCAGGAATCCAATTTAAGAGGAGAGAGAAAAACAAAGGAAAGCTATTCAAAGCAAAAAAAAAAAAAATACAAACAAAAAAGAGCTTGTGTGTCCATGCATGGAGGCTAAGTTGAGTCTGACTCTTTGCAACCCTATGAACTGTAGCCCGCCAGGCTCCTCTGTCCATGGGATTCTCCAGGCAAGAATACTAGAGTGGGTTGCCATGCCCTCCTCCAAGTGATCTTCCTGACCCAGGGATCAAATCCACTTCTATTATGTATGTCTCCTGCATTTGCAGGCAGGCTCTTTGTCAGCATGTGCAAATCCATCTAAATCTAAGGCAATTTGCTATTGTTGAAATGTAAACTGAGCTGGAGGTGGTGTGAGAGAAAAGAAAATGGGGGAGAGGGATAAAACTGAGGTGGCACCTTGGCAAAAATCAGATGACAAAGTGCCTTGTGAACCATACCAGGAATTTAAGTTTATACTTAAAGATGACAAGCAAGTGATCAAAGGTTCGTGTGAGATCACTCTGGCATTAGTTGGGAGGATGAGTTGAAGAGTTAGTGAGACTCAAGAAGTGTTTTGCTGAAAAGCAAGTCCTTGAGAGGGAAGTGGAATCTGGTTGACTCAAAGGTAACAAGTAGGAATAAAATGTTGGTGATAGAATGAACAGTCTTTAGTTACCGAACACCTGTGGAGATTAACCTGGGGACTGCTGGTATGTTTTCCAGATTCTCTGTTTAGTCATCTTTGCTAAGATGGGGAAGAGGGGTAGGTGTTGGAGTGGTTTTGTAGAGGAAGGGGTTGCCCAGGCCTGCATATTTAGAGGCAGAGACACTCCATCTCTTGGCTTAGTCTACAGAACTCATCTGGATAAAACTTTTACTTTGAAGCATGATACCCTGTCCCATCCACCTTTAAGTACCTCTATTACAATCCTATAGAAAAAGAGATGAAAATGTCTATCTAAAATCTGGGTTGCTCATGTGGATTGGATTTGTTTTCTAGGAAAACTCCAGTCTCCTAAAATTTTATTATTATTACTTAAGACAATAGCCAATGCAAGTGTCCACTGACAAAAATGAACAACCTAAAAGTTGAGAGTTACGTTTTCTCTGTAGTCTTGCTGAGGACTTAAGTCCAGGAGCCAGCCTCTCAGATTGCTATGAGGAGCTACTCTGAGGAGATAAGGGAGGAGCCAGGATATACAGGAGCTTTGACAATAAAAACCAGGTAGTTGGAACATCAAAAGATTACTGTTAAAGAAAAGCAGATATCTCAAGTGAATGAATTCCATACACTTTTCTGTGTATGGAAAGATGCAAGACTGTCCCCTTGCAGCTCATTTCTTTTCCCTGGGTCAGAAGTTTCATTATTCAGTTCAGTTCAGTTCAGTTCAGTCACTCAGTCATATCTGACTCTTTACGACCCTATGAATCGAAGCACGCCAGGCCTCCCTGTCCATCACCAACTCCCGGAGTTCACTCAGACTCACGTCCATCGAGTCAGTGATGCCATCCAGCCATCTCATCCTCTGTCGTCCCCTTCTCCTCCTGCCCCCAGTCCCTCCCAGCATCAGAGTCTTTTCCAATGAGTCAACTCTTCGCATGAGGTGGCCAAAGTACTGGAGTTTCATTATTACTGCACAACTAAGCTGACTCCCTGGTCAAGATTTGCAATAACAATAGTTTGTTGTTTTCCTGGAGCAGTCCCTTTCTCCTCAGGGCTGCCTGACCCTTTTCCTTTAACCCCTACCCTCAGAGTGACAATCTTGCTGGCTGCTGAGTAAAGGAACACTCTTCCCCACACACAGTTGTTTTGCAGGATTTGCTAGGGATTAATTCTTTCCTTTCAGAGGCGGTTTGTCAGAGACAATGAGTGAACAAAGAGGAACATTAGGAATTGGAGATAGACTATTTGGCTTTGTCTGACATGGACTCCTATTCACTAAGCCAAGTTTCCTGATGCTGCTGTGACAAGGTATTACTGTGGGTAGAGAGCTTGGAGCTATAATGTATGCTACTACCATGCACAGCTACAGCTCTCTACTTGGAGCTGGAGCAGAATGAACCCCTGTTAATTTGAGTCTGAGCACATGTTCCTTCCTCATTTGCATCCTGGGTAGCTGGGCTGTTCAACCCATAAAGGAGGCTAGTGGGCTTGGCCCTTTGGGGTTCCAGAGCTGAGAGTCTCATTAGGAGCTGCAATTTGCTTTTTGATACAGTGGAACAAACACTGTGGGCTTCAGTCTCAGACTCTCATTCTCTACCTGTTTAAAATAATAAGTATTTGCTGAGCCTTTACCAGAACTAGATACATGTGAAATGTACCCATTTCCTGGAAACATACTGGGGAGTCATTGCCTAGCAATGCATTTGTTCTCCACTTCTATGATTTCCCAGACCATTTGCCATTTACCTGTCCAGACATGATGACTGTTGCTCTGATTTCTCTGGCTCTCTGACCCCACTTTAGATTTATACCTTAGTGAATTGGCCCTCAGGAACCACTACTCTAATTTCTCTTTTCCTCCACTTTGTCCCACTACAGTCTATCTGATATAGTCCTGGGACAATGATCATTATGGTTGTAAGAATCCACCCACCAGCAAGGTCACCTCCAGCTTATAGTTATAATGGAACAAATTTTATTGAATGTGTCTACGTGTATTAGTTGCTCCGTCATGCCTGACTCTTTGTGACCCCATAGGCTGTAGCCTGCCAGGCTTCTCTGTCTATGGGATTTTCCAGGCAAGAATACTGGAGTGGGTTGCCATTTCCTTCTCCAGGGGATCTTCCTGACCCAGGGATCTAATCCAGGTCTCCCACATTCCAGACAGATTCTTTACCATCTAAGCCACCAGAGTTGCAATACAGGAGACCTGGGTTTGATTCCTGTGTCGGGAAGATCCCCTGGAGAAGGGAATGGCTACCCACACCAGTATTCTTGCCTGGAGAATTCCATAGACAGAGGAATCTGTCGGGCTACAGTCCATGGGGTCACAAACTTGGCTGAACGAATAACACTTTTTTGAATGTATATAATTTATAGTATTATTAATGAATTTACTTGGAATTAAATTTATATTTATTAATATATATTATAAATATAGTTCTAATAGCTTTAATTATAATTATATAATTTTTACAGTAAAGGCAATAAATACTGAAAAACTCAACATTTCATAACATCAAGGTTCTGAATAGTACTGGGAGCTGTATCCAATATCCTCTGATAAACTATAATGGAGAAGAATATGAAAAATATATGTGTGTGTGTGTGTATAACTGAGTCACTTTGCTGTACAACATAAATTAAACACAACTGTGGAAATAAAGTATACTTCAATAAGATTTTTATAAGTTCACCATTTCATAGTGATTTTAGTGCCCCTGACCCTTGTATATGCTCTTAACATTATTTATATGTATAATATTAATAGAAGTACATGTGTTATGGTGTCCAATAGTACATCTCTTCCAAATTCTGGACTCAGAAGTATCACATTAATAGTTTAAAATCAGCCATGAAGCTATTTAGACTAGAGAAATAGACAAATGCTACAAACCAAACCTTGGTTAACTGTTATATTGATTGTTTACATAAAGGATCACCAAATGAAGGCAACTGGGGCAAATTTGGCCTGAAAGCTAAGATTTAATTTTACATTTTCAAAGAGTTTTAAACAAAAATCAAAGAAGACCCTGCTACACAGACTTTATGTGGCGTGCAAAGCTTAAAATATTTAGTACCTTGCTCTTTACAGAAAATTTCCTCACCCCAGTACAGAACAAGTTTTGATAGATGATGGCTATTGACCAAATTCAGCCTGTTACTTGTTTGTATAAATAAGTTTAACTGGAACACAACCAGGCTCATCCATTTATGTTTTGTCTATCGCTGCTTTCCTACTGCAATGGCAGAGCTGAGTATTTGTGACAGAGACTGCATGCCCTGCGAAGCCTAAAATATTTATGCTATGACACTTAATAGTAAAAATTTCCGACCCTTGGCTACACTAGAGAAATTCATGAAGAAAAGTTAGTAATGTGGATTAAATTTCAAATATGTTGTGTCTCTAGTTGTTCCATTGCAAATAGCACAAAAATTTAGGGAACTTTCTTTGTGTTTAATCTTTGTTAATTTGATTAGTATGCATCTCAGTATGTTTCTCCTTCTTCTGATTCATGTTGATGTATGACAGAAACCAACACAATATTGTAAAGCAATTATCCCTCAATTAAAAATAAATAAATGAAAAAAAAAAAAGAATCTGACTCAAGAAAGGGTCTACAGGACTTATTCCATCTACAGACATTCTACTCTGATTGTTTGTCAAGTTCATAGAACTATCCTTGAAAACTGTAGATTTTACTGAATGTGAACTATACCTCAATAAATCACTATAGCTTTTTACAATAGTTTGAAATCATGGAATGTAATATCTCCCACCGTGTTCTTTTAGGGGGGTCTTTTAAGGGGGTTTTATGTGTTTCTATACAAATTTTAGAATTATTTTTCCTAGTTCTGTGGGAAAAAAAAGAAAAAACAACACCTTTGATATTTTGATAGGAATTGCACTGAACCTGTAGATTGCCTTGAATAGTATGATCATTTTAACAATATCAATTCTTCCAATTCCAGAACACAGTATGTTTTTTCACCTGTTTATCCTGTCTTCGGTTTCTATCACCAGTATCTTATACACACACCTAGAGCATATGTGTGTCTTTTACATATGAAGTGAATCTCTTGTAGGCAGCATATACATGGATCATTTTTTTTTTCTTCATTCAGCCACTCTGTGTCTTGTGATTAAAGTATTTAGTCCATTAACATTTAAACTAAATAATGATAGCTATGTATTTATTTCCATTGTGTTAATTGTTTGGGGCTTTTCTATAATTCTTTTCCATTTCTTTCTTCTACTTTTGCTCACTTCCCTTGTGAATTGATGACTATCCTTATGTTTGGGTTTGGTTATTTCCCTCATATTTTGTGTGTGGGTATCTATCAGGTTTTTGGTTTATGGTAAACATTATATATGTAAGCTGATGATCTCAAATTTAAATACATTCTAACACCCTACAATTTTTATAATTTCATTTCACATTTAATGTTTTTGATGTGATATTTTACAATTTTTGTGTGTATTCCTTACCTACTTATTGTGGATATAGATGATTTTACTGCTTTTGTCTCTTAAGCTTTTTACTAGCTTTTTGGTCATCTACTATATATTTGCCTTCGCCAATGAGATTATTTTCTTTTATAGTTTTAATGTTTCTAGCTGTGATATTTTCTGCTTAGAGAAGTCCTTTTAACATTTCTTATAAAACCAGTTTTGTGATGTTGAATTCTTTTAGCTGTTTGGTTGTAGGTTTTTTCCCTTTCATCACACTGACAGTCAACTCTCTTACGGACTGCAAAGTTTCTGCAGAAAAATCAGCTTATAGTCTTATGGGAGTTCTCTTCTATATAGTTGATTTTCTCTAGCTTCTTTTAAGATTTGGGGAACATGTGTATACACACGGCAGATTCATATTGATGTATGGCAAAACAAATACAATATTGTAAAGTAATTAGCCTCCAATTAAAATAAACAAATTTATATTAAAAAAAAGATTCACTCTTTATCATTAATGTGTGCCATTATAATTACAATGTGTTTGGATGTGGATCTCTTTGGGCTCATTTTGTTTAGGACAGTCTGTATTTCCTGTTTCTGATCTGCTTTTACCCAGGTTAGGTAATTTTTCAGCTATTATTTCTTCCAATAATTCTCTGCGCTTTTTCTCTCTCTTCTCCTTCTGGGACCCCCTATAATGCTAATGTTAGTAGGCTTGATATTGTCCCAGAGCTCTTTTGAATCATTCTCAATTTTCTTAATTCT
This sequence comes from Bos indicus x Bos taurus, assembly GCF_003369695.1. Lineage (NCBI taxonomy): Eukaryota > Metazoa > Chordata > Mammalia > Artiodactyla > Bovidae > Bos > Bos indicus x Bos taurus. Next base: position 78,512,455 of record NC_040077.1, read on the forward strand.
TGTTTCTTTCTATTCAGGTTGTATGATTTTCATTTCTTCATGTTCCAATTCACTGATCCATCATTCTGTATCATCTAATCTATCATTGGTACTTTCTATCATATTTTCATTTATTGTATTCTTTGAAAACCTCACTGTGTTCATCCATTTTTTCTCCTGTGTTCAGTGAGCTTCTTTATTATCTTGAACTCTGTGTCAGTTTTATTGTTTATATCCACTTCATTTAGTTCTTTTTCTGAGGTTTTGTTTACACCTTCATTGGAAACATATTCTTCTATCTCTTCATTTTGCCTAATCCTTTTTTACTTCTATAATTAGATCAGTTATGCTTCCTGTTCTTGGGGAAGTGGTTTTGTGTAGGAGACATCATATGCAGTCCAGCAGCTCTCTCCTCTCTGGTAAGGATTCCTCCTACATGGGCTGCATGTACCTCTCTATTGTGGTACCAACTCTTGTGGGAGTACTGGTAGCTGAAGTTGGCTCCGAGCCAGGTTGGCTTGAGATCCTGCTTTGTGTGGTCACTGTGATCCCACTCAAAACCCAGGTAGGCTTTCATGCAGTTGACTGTAGAGCTTGGTGATGTTTGGTGACTCTGGACCTGCCAGTAGGCAAGCCCATGTCCCTTCATGACTGGTGGCATGGCGCAGGAAGCATGGAGAAGCTGCCAGCCCACTGGAAGATAGTAAGTCTCCAGGATTAATAGGCTAGAAAGACAGTTCCAAAATGGTGCTTGCCAGTGCTGATATCATTGTAGTAAAATGAGCTCCCCAAAATGACTGTAACCAGCATCACTGTCCTTAGGGCCTGCCTCCTCCCTCTCCAAAAGGCTCATCAAGATCAGCAAGTGGGTCTGACTCAGACACCTTTCAATCTACTGCCTTTGTGCCAGGACTCAGAGTTTGTGAGATTTTGAACGTGCTGTTCCAGGCCAGAGTCTACATTTTCTATGGTTCTCTGGCTATCCCTTAGGTTAGACTTGCTGGTTTTCAAAATCAGACATTCTGAGGGCTCATATTCCAAGTTCAGGAAGAAAGACCTCCAGACTGAGGAGCCCTGGGTAGAGCTTGTTCCCCTTTCTCCTTGTGGAGAACCTGTATGACTGTGACATCCTTCCATTTGTAGGTCACTAACCAGGGGTGTGGATCCTGACCATACAACGTCTCCCTCCTTCCTACTTACCTTACTGTAGCTTTTTATATCTTAAGTTGTGGAGAATCATTTTTGTTACTCTTCAACTCATTTACATAGATAGTTGCTCTGTATTTAGCCTTAGTTTTGGTGTACCTGTGGGAGGAGATGAACTCAATGTCTTTCTACTCCACCAACTTGGATACACCCCATTAAATAGTGTTTTGAAAAATCAGAGCTGGCAGTGGAGAAATAACTATATATTGCAAAAAGTTCTCAAGTGTCAGAAAAAGAACTGGGTTCAGCATGAGATCTTTCAGTTTCTAATTTGATTCTTTCAGGATTTAAGTTCCTCTGCTGTATAAAATTAAGTCACTACAGGAAATGGTCTTCCAGGCACTCCCCATGCCTTACATTCTGTGCAAGAGGGGAATCTCAATGATAGCTGCTGAATTTAGGCCCAAGTTGGCATGTCTGGCACATAAATGACTTAGTCACTTAGGGCCAACTCATAGAAAGCGGAGGAAACTGTGCCACTGCTGGAGAGAAGACACGTATGTCACATTGTGAGCTGGGCACTTCACAAGGTGACATGCCAAAGAGTTACAAGGTGTCAGGAACAAAGCACATAAGTCAAGGAGGATGCTAATATCCCAAGTAGACCTAGTCATAAAACCTCAATGATTAAGAAGGGAGAATGTTTAATTAAACTTTGTATTTTGAGATAATTATACTGGACATTTAACAATAGGAAATCATACAGAAAAATTCAATATGTCCGTTTTCCTATCCTCCCTTAGCGGTAATGTCTTGCAAAATTACAATACAAAATCAAGCAAGATATTAACATTGATACAGTCAAGATATCAGAGAAGGCAATGGCACCCCACTCCAGTACTCTTGCTTGGAAAATCCCATGGACAGAGGAGCCTGGTAGGTTGCAGTCCATGGGGTCGCTAAGAGTCGGACACAACTGAGCATCTTCACTTCCACTTTTCACTTTCATGCATTGGAGAAGGAAATGGCAAACCCACTCCAGTGTTCTTGCCTGGAGAATCCCAGGGACGGGGGAGCCTGGTGAGCTGCCGTCTATGGGGTTGCACAGAGTCGGACACGACTGAAGCAACTTAGCAGTAGCAGCAGCAGTCAAGATATAGAACATTTTCATCAGCAGAAAAATCTCTCGTGTTCCCCTATTATAATTACATCCACTTACCTTGATTCTCACTCCCTCCTTTAATACCTGGCAAACACTAGTATAGTATATGGGCTTCCCTGATAGTTTAGTTGGTAAAGAATCTGTCTGCAATGCAAGAGACCCCAGTTAGATTCCTGGGTAGGAAAGATTCAGTGGAGAAGGGATAGGCTACTCCAGTATTCTTGGACTTCCCTTGTGGCCCAGCTGGTAAAGAATCCACCTAAAATACTGAAGACAAGGGTTTGATCCCTGGATTGGGAAGATCCCCTGGAGAAGGGAACAGCCACCCACTCTAGTATTCTGGCCTGGAGAATTCCGTGGACTATATAGACCATGGAGTAACAAAGAGTTGGACACGACTGAGTGACTTTAAAAAAAAAAAGAAAAAAGAACACTAGTATATTCTACTTATCTCTATTTTTCTTTATTTCATGTTATATAAACAGAATCAAACAATATATAGCTTTTGGGGGTTGACTTTTTGTGACTCAGTGAAATTCTCTGGAGTTTTATCAAAGTTGTTGCATGTGTCAATAATTTGTTCTTTTTGTTATTGAGTAGCATTTCAGTTTGTTTAACCATCCACCTGTTAAGAATCTCTGAGTTGTTTTTTATCTACTAGGAATAAGGTAACTCTAAACATTCATAGACCTAGTGGTAAAGAACCCACTTGCCAATGCAGGAGACACAGGAAATGCAGGTTCAATTCCTGGGTTGGGAAGATCCCTTGGAGAAGGAAATGGCAACCCACTCCAGTATTCTTACCTGGAGAATCCCATGGACAAACTAGCCTGTCAGGCTACACTCCACAGGGTCACAGAGAATGGGACATGATTGAAGGGATTTAGCAGTCACGCAAACATTCAGTTGTGTAAACATGCTTTCTTTTCTTCTTAAGATTTATTTATTTATTTATTTTTGGTTTTGTTAGGTCTTCATTGCAGTGCTTGGGCTTTCCCTAGCTGTGGTGAGCAGGGGCTACTCGTCATGGTGGTGTGTGAGCTTCTCATTTGCAGTCTCTTCTCTTGTTGCAGAGAACAAACTCTAGAGTGCTGGCTCAGGAGTTGTGGAACATGGGCTTTGTTGCTCTGTGGCATGTGGGATCTTCCCAGACCAGGGATCGAACCTGTGTCCTTTGCATTGGCAAGCAGATTCTTAAGCACTAGACCACCAGGAAAGCCCTAGAACATAAGTTTTTATTTCTCTGGAGTGGGTGAACAAAAGTACTTAGTCAAGTGGTGGTTGCGTGGTTAGTATTATAAGAAGTTGGCAAGCTGTCTTCCAGAGTGGCTGTTGCATTCAATATTCTCAACAATAATGTTTGAACAACCCAGTTTCACCACATTCTCACTAACACTTGGTGTGGACACTATTTTTTTTTTTAATTTAAGTCATTCTGACAGGTGTACAATCATATTTTATTGTGGCTTTAATATGTATTTTTGTTCCTGATCTTATATAGTATCTATATAACCTTTTTGGTACAATATCTCTTCATGTCATTTGCCCAGTCCAAACTTAATAGATTGTTTTTGCTGTTTGTTTTGTTTTGATGAATTATTATACATTCAAAATATTACAGATTTCCCCTACTGAAAGTAGAGTGTTCCTATGAAACCTTTCTTAGCCAAAATGGAATAAAGAGAAGAAGCATTTAACCTAGGACACATCTTGCTAAGGGAAGCACGAAAAAAATCAAGATAAAGCACAGATGCCCAGAGTCACAGTTCAAGGTTGCATTGGCTTGATCCTGAGATGCTGAGTATAATCCTTGGAATGAGCTGAGGAGAGCCACTCCTGCTTTTCCTCAAGAAGCAAACTTCCTCTTTAATAGTTCCTTGCAAAACAAATGCTGAACACTATTCTCCCTGTTAGCCTTTTTTTGCAAATCCAAAAATTTTCTTGGAATTTTTTTCAGTTGGCAAAAACAAATGCTCATGCAGACTTTCCTAAGGGTACTGCTGTGTAAGGTGAACTTTTGAAAAGTGTGGATACCTTTTCCAGATATATGGTTACAAATACTTTCTGCCAGTCAATGGCTTCTCTTTTCATCATCTTCATGAGGTTTTTCTCAGAGCAAATGTTTATATTTTGATGAGATCAATTTTTTCAAATTTTCCTTGCTTTTGGTATCATCCTGAGAATTCTTTGCTTAACCTGATCCTGAAGACCGGGCAGATGTCCTTCTATGGGTTTTTGGAAAAATATTTGGAACTTTATGTTTTATGTTTAAGTTTTGATCCACTTTGAGTTAATTTTTGTGTAAGGTAAGATTTGATAATATTTTATCAATGATTTTTATGTTTAATTTCATGAGAGATATTGGTCTTTAGTTTTCTTATTTTAACATCTTTCTTTGGTTTTGTTAACAGCTTAATATTTTATAAAATTAGTTGGAAATTTTTTATTCTGATTTTTTTTTCTGGAAGAGATAGTATAAAATACAGGTTATAGATAGATAGATAGATAGACACAGGTTCGATCCTTGGTCTGGGAAGATCCCATTAATTAATTTAATTAATCAATTCCAAGTATTTAAGTCTTTAATATTTGTCAGAATTGTAGAGCTCTACATTGTATAATTGGAATTTTATAATAAAACCAGGTGGGCCTAGAATTTCTTTGGGGGGAGCCTTTAAATTACAAATTCAATTCCTTTAATGATTAAAATACTACTCAAGTAGTATTCAAGTATTTCATTTTGTTAATTTGTGATTAGCTTTTTTCTAAATTGTCACATATACGGATGTAAAGTTGTTTACAAGTATCTCCTAATTATCTCCTTCCTGATTGCAGGGTTTACTAAGATATCCCCTACATCTTCTATTTAATTCCTAATATTGGGGAACTGTGTTACTATTTTTCTTTTTACTTTTGCAGTCTTATCAGAATTTTATCAATTTTACAGATGAGTTCTGAATAATCAACTTGATGCAGTTGTATAGTGTTTTTAGTGGTTGCTCGCTTTTTTTTTTATCACTTTGTTTAGTTTTCCAGTGGCTGTAAGTGAAAGTCACTGAGTGGTTTCTATCTCTTTGTGACCCCATGGACTGTAGCAAGGTTTTCCCGGTGGGTGGCATTATTGGTAAAGAACCTGCCTGCCAATGCAAGTGACACAGCAGACATGGGTTTGATCCCTGGGTTAGGACAATCCCTTGGAGGAAGGCATGGAAACCTACTCCAGTATTCTTGTCTGGAGAATCCCATGGACAGAGAGCCTGAAGGGCTATAGTACATAGGATCACAGAGTCAGACACTACTGAAGTGACTTAACATGCACGCATGCACCGTATGTGATGGTTTTATAATTTTTGTTTCAACCATCAAATATGATGTAATAAAATCCTGATTAAGATAGGCTAGTATATTTCTCCCTGAATTCATCTGTTTCAAACTTTTCCTTTCCGACGTTTCAAGCCTTCTTCTGTTACATTTTCTTTTGTTTAGAGATCCTTCTTTAGCAAAGCTTTAGAGATAGGTATACTAACAACTTATTCTTCTAATTTTCCTTCATTTGAGAGTGTGTTTATTTCCCTTTCATTCCTGCAAGATTTTTTTGCTGAATCGAGAATTCATGGTTTGCAATTCTTTTTCCTTCAGTACGACTGACCTTTAATAGACTGCATGGGAATTGGGGTGTCAACCCTTCCACCATCAAAAACATATATAACTTTACAGCTGGCCCTTTGTGTCTGCAGTTCTGCAACTGTGAATTCAGCTAACTGTGGATCATGTGTACTGTAGTCCACATTTAATGAAAAGAAAAAAAAATCTATGTGTAAGTAACCCCATTCAGTCCAGATGTGTGCTGTTCAAGGATCAACTATACTTTAAAAAAAAAATGTTTTATTTCCTTCTGGCTTCCATTGTTACAAATGAGAAATGGACTATTATTCAAATTGGTGTTTCCCTGTAAGTAATGTATCTTTTCACTCTTGACACTTTCAAGATTTTCTCTTAGGCTTACATTACCCAAGTTTAATTATGATGTGTTTTAGCCTTGACTTCTTTGAGTTGATCTTTTGCAATTTGTTCACCTTCTTGAATCGGTAGAGTTTTGTCTTTTGCCAAATTTGATGTTTCTGTAGTTATTTTTTGAGAACTTTTTCAGCCTCAATTTCTGTCCCATCTCCTTGAAATTTGATGATACAAACGTCAGGTCTTTCATCTTTCAGGTTTCCTGAAGCTCTATTTATTTTTTCAGTCTATTTTCTCTGTGTTGCCCAAATTAGAAAAATTATATTAATCTGTCTTCAGGTGTTCTGATTTTATCATTTGTCATCTCCAGTTGAACTCATTCAGTAAGTTCATGTTTGTTTGTTTTGGAATGGGAGTTATTTCTTATTGATTGATTTATTTTTATAATTTTTACTTCTAATATCTTTGTTTCCAAAAAATATATAATTTTATGTTGAAACAGTTTTACAATGGCTGCTTTAAAACCTTTGTCAGATAATTCCAGCCTTATAATTCATCCTGGTGTTTGTGACTGTAGATTTTCCTGGTTCTTAGTTTGAGTTGTTTATAGTTATATTCTGGGCTTTCTAGATAGTCTAATATGAAGCTCTGGATTCTATTTGTTATGTTTTGTTTAGTAGACCTTCTTTTTGATGTGGCATGATATCAGGGTGGCTGTGTTTTCTTAGCTTCTCACTGGGCCCTCCTGTCCTGGTGAGGCAGAAGCAGGGAGGATGAACCCTGTTGATAATGAGCTTCATCTCACTCCACCTCATTAAGACTCTTTGCTGCTGGGTGGCAGTCGGAATACTGCCTGCTTCAGCTGTGGTGGGAACAGGAGGATCCCCTACTCAGCCTTACTGACACTTCGCTGTGTGCCCCTTGCTTTTGGTAGAAGAGCAATGGAAGATCAGCTCCTTGCTCAGCCTGTCTGACAATACCCAGAGTATAGACGGTAGCATACTGCTTGTATCCAAGGGTAGCAAGAAGGTGGTGTGGAAGATCAACTTTTTGTTCACCCGTGCTAAACTTGCCAGGGCTGAAGACTATGTAGTTTCCACTAGTATTTGACTGGAGTAATCTGTTGCTAGGCCACACTTGCTTGCACTTTTCCTAGGGAAACAGACTGCATGTAGCTTCATTTTTCTCTGACTATTGGTTATTCTGGATCTGAGGCTTCCTCAGCACCTTGCATTGTTCTTAGTCACTCAGTTGTGTCCAACTCTTTGTGGCCCCATGGACTATAGCCCACCAGACTCCTCTGTCCATGGGGATTCTTCAGGCAAGAATACTGGATTAGGTTGCCTTGCCCTCCTCCAGGGGATCATCCCAACCCAGCAATCAAACCCAGGTCTCCCACATAGTAGGCAGATTCTTTGTGGCCTGTCTAAGCCACCAGGCAAACCCAAGAGTACTGGAATAAGTAGTCTATCCCTTCTCCAGGGGAATTTCTCAACCCAGGAGTTGAACTGGGATCTTCTACATTGTAGGCAGATTCTTTACCAGCTGAGCCAACAGAGAAGCCTCATTAGCACCCTACCTAGAGGCAATAAGAAGACCCAGAGACCCACCACTGTGCTGTTCCTCAAGTCCCAAGGGACATATCAAGCAAGCAGTCCATCTTCTTTCTACATTTCAGAGACATTCCCAGCTGGATTATTCTGTTATGTCTAGGGCTTTTCAGCTATAAGATAGAGGGCCTTCAAGGAATGGGGTGGCTCCATCTTGGCAGAAAGAGAAGGCCATGAGGAGAAATTTTTATGTGAAATATTTTTACTGTCAGGTGACTATATGTGCCACATAGCTCCATAGATGAATGCCTAGGGAGTGGCTGTTTCAATAAACACCTTGCTAAATGTGAGACCAATGAAACCCAACAGAAAGTAGGAGGGATGCGTTTTCTCCCCAGCTTCTCCAGCAGGCTAAATGGGGATCCACTCATTATTAGTGACTTTGACCAAAAGAGTTCATTTCCAAGGTAGCCCTTGATATCCAGCATGGCATATCAAGGTCCTTCTGGTCCTCAAACAAAGCTGGTTGGTAGAAAATAAAAATCTCCACAGGAGCTGGATTTTCCCAGTAATATCTGCACTTTGAATAGTAACCTATGAAACATGAAGACATTCCTAAGAGAAAAGTTCTTAAAAGTTGGAAGTCCTGGGTTAACCATTCCTATTTATTGTTAAAGGTTGCTGAAACTTGGAGTTTATATTATGCAATATTTCTAAAGTTATTGTATGTTAGTATTCAATTCAGTTCAGTTCAGTAGTTCAGTCATGTCGGACTCTTTGCGACCCCATGAATCGCAGCACGCCAGGCCTCCCTGTCCATCACCATCTCCTAGAGTTCACTCAGACTCACGTCCATCGAGTCAGTGATGCCATTCAGCCATCTCATCCTCTGTCATCCCCTTTTCTTCCTGCCCCCAATCCCTCCCAGCATCAGAGTCTTTTCCAATGACTCAACTCTTTGCATGAGGTGGCCAAAGTACTGGAGTTTCAGCTTTAGCATCATTCCTTCCAAAGAACACCCAGGGCTGATCTCCTTTAGAATGGACTGGTTCAATCTCCTTGCAGTCCAAGAGACTCTCAAGAGTCTTCTCCAACACCACAGTTCAAAAGCATCAATTCTTCCGCACTCAGCTTTCTTCACAGTCCAACTTTCACATCCATACTTGACCACTGGAAAAAGCATAGCCTTGACTAGACGGACCTTTGTTGCCAAAGTAATGTCTCTGCTTTTGAATATGCTGTCTAGGTTGGTCATAATTTTCCTTCCAAGGAGTAAGCGTCTTTTAATTTCATGGCTGCAGTCACCATCTGCAGTGATTTTGGAGCCCAGAAAAATAAAGTCTGACACTGTTTCCACTGTTTCCCCATCTATTTGCCATGAAGTGATGGGACCAGATGCCATGATCTTCGTTTTCTGAATGTTGAGCTTTAAGCCAACTTTTTCACTCTCCTCTTTCACCTTCATCAAGAGGCTTTTGAGTTCCTCTTCACTTTCTGCCATAAGGGTGGTGTCATCTGCATATCTGAGGTTATTGATATTTCTCCCGGCAATCTTGATTCCAGCTTGTGTTTCTTCCAGTCCAGCGTTCCTCATGATGTACTCTGCATATAAGTTAAATAAGTAGGGTGACAATATACAGCCTTGACGTACTCCTTTTCTGATTTGGAACCAGTCTGTTGTTCCATGTCCAGTTCTAACTGTTGCTTCCTGACCTGCATACAGGTTTCTCAAGAGGCAGGACAGGTAGTCTGGTATTTCCATCTCTTTCAGAATTTTCCACAGTTTATTGTTAAAATAATAGGATCTAATATTCAACAGACCCTATTAAATATAATACATGTGTTATCAACCTCTTCATAACACAGCATATATGGCATAGAGCCACTTTCCCAGCCACTTCATAGTTATCAGTTGAATTTAAGCATCTAAGTAGTGTCTCCAAGTGCCATTTTTTTTTAATTTCCACTGAAACATAGTATAGTGAAATATCTGAATGTGCATGAAAGAATCCTTATGTGGAGATTATGAAAGATATTTTCACTTTTCTGATTTTACAGCTTCCAAAATGTTGGGCTGTTTCATTATGGCATATAATCTGTGGGCATAATGCATTCTATGATGACTTATATGGACCAATGAGAATTTTGTGTTTTCCAATTTTATTTCTGAACATTTCCCCCTCTACTTTCCTACTCAAATTCTTACTCTTATTAGGTCCATATCCTTACAGTTCTCTTCACACAATTAGTATAGCAGACTGCATTAGTCAAAAAAAAAAAAAAAAGATCACAGCAATATTTCCAGTCCCACACACTCTTCTAAAACACCACTATTGTTCATCAATTGGTTTTCCCCTTTAACTGCAGCAAATTTTGTGGCCACTTTGATGAGCAGAATGTGACAGAAGTGATACCAACTGACTTTTAAGGTTAGATCATAAAAGTGACATGGCTTATAACTGGCTCTCTCAGGGTGCCTTTGTTACTGAACCAAATTTGAGTCTACTTTCTGGCACATGAAGCATGTCTGTTTCCCCAAAATTTCAGACTATGAAAAATTTTCCCCTACATTTTATTTTAGTACTTCCATAAAGTATGCTTTGGGGAAATTCTTTAACATAACCTCCCTCTCTCTCTCCCCAAAGTAATGAAACTCTGTGCAAGAACAAAATGGAGTTCATCTCAGAGACAATTAGAGGTGAGTCTTTGTGTGAGAGAATTTGATAGATTATAAATTGACCTTGACAGGGGCATACTAGCCTTTCATCCTGTTTTTGACTCCTGTCTCCTACCTGTTTCCATTTTCATGTTTGCAACATGCTGCTTCCTGAAATGTGTCCCTAAACTCTGATCTCTAGTGGAAGCTTCAGAAAGGAGGGTAGAGAAGAAAGGGGCTTAGAGGAAATATTAAAAGGATAAGTTTGCTTGAGGGGACATGACTCAAATTTCATGCCTATTCAGTCCAGGTAACCTTTAGAGAGAGCAGACAAGAAATTACTAGTAAATATCTATGTAGTAAGGAAGAGAGTGCACTTACCAGGAGTATCATTTAAGCCATACATTTCTCCTCACAAATATTTGTGTGTGTGCATGTCAGGGAGACAGTGCTGATGTCAGTGAGAAGGAGATGAAACATATGGGAAGGGAGGAAGACAGGTTTGGTCTGGCAGTGGTAGAATCAGGAATCTTCACTAGGGTACCTGCTCTCTATAGTGAGAACCAACAAATGTGGCTTATCTCACTTATTTTCCACTCATCAGCATCCATCATAAAATATTAATAACTCCCTAATTCCTGATAGGTTCTGAGGATGAGTGAAACTTAGTTTCAATCCATGAGAAAGATACCAAGGAAGTATGATACATCTTTCACCAAAAAATGATCTTAATTTTCACCTCTTTGCCTGGGTTCTTCTCAACCAATGTCAGATGGTAGAAATGGCACTGGGGCATTTTCAGGTCGCAGCACACCTTGAGGACTTCTGCTCTTGCTTTTGAAGCTCTATCAGCTGCTATACAAATAAGCCCAGGCTAGCAAGCTGAATTTTGGGGAGACATCTGGCTCGGTTCTTCCATCCCCAAACCAACAGCCATGTAAGAAAAACTATCCTTAAGTCAGCCAGACCCCAGGTTGCACATAAACTGACTATAGACACATGACTGTTCCCTAATAGGTCAACCCAAACTAGCTCAGGTCAGTAGACTACTCCTCTGAATCTTAGATTCATGATCAGTAATAAATGATTATGGTTTTAAACCACAAAGTTTTGAGGTGGTTTCTTAAGCTGTGACTGTTAACTCATCCAAGGAGAAAGAAACATAAACAAATCAAGTAAGTGCAGTTTTAGAGGTAAGCCTAGGATGCTTGCATAGCCAGAAAGAGGGTGACTAATAAGCCTTATAGAGACTATGCATGGTTTAAAAGATAACTCTCAGGGAAGATTTAGGCATTAACCACCTGGTGAGTGTATTAGTAGCAGAGCATATGTAGGGGCAAAAGCACACAAGTGAGCAGGAAGCGCCAAATGTGTGTAAGGAAATAAAGGCGCTATAGGGCTTTCAACATGCTGGCATGCGTGCGTGCTAAGTTGCTTCAGTCGTGTTTGACTCTTTGCGACCCTATGGATCATAGCCTGCCAGGCTCCTCTTTCCATAGGATTCTCCAGGCAAGAGTAATGGAGTGGGTTACCAGGCCCTCCTTCAGGGGCTCTTCCCCATCCAAGTACGGAACTCTCATTCTCTTCTGTCTCCTGCATTGGCAGGCGGGCTCTTTACCACTAGCACCACCTAGCGGGGCCCTTCAATATGTTTGAAAGTGAAAGTGAAGTCGGTCAGTCGTGTCCCAGTCTTTTCGACGCCATAGACTGTAGCCTACCAGGCTCCTCTGTCCATGGGATTTTCCAGGCAATAGTACTGGAGTGGATTGCCATTTCCTTCTCCAGAGGATCTTCCCAACCCAGGGCTCGAAGCCAGGTCTCCCGCATTGTAGACAGACGCTTTACCGTCTGAGCCACCAGGGAAGTGAGGAAATCAAACAGAAAGGGGAGCAGAGTGTTGCCTTGTTAAGAAGCCTACATACCTAGTTCAGTGACCTCTCAAGGCTCGAGTTAGTCCCCACATTCTGAGGCTGACCTGTCTGCTCTCTGCTCAAAACTAGTGTCCACTGTTCTGGTTTTTCTTGCTTTCTGTAATATTCCTTATCTTTGCCTTTCACTGGGCATTTACACAGCCCATGGGAAATTATTTAGGTCTCATACTTGTAAATGTGTCAGCTGCGAGAGAGCTTTCTCATCTAAAGATTCCAGATTTGTTTTTGTCTCCATAACATCTCTGTTTCAGAACTGTAACAACAGCAGTTAATGAAAAGAATAATTCACCTCAACTAACATTTGTTGGCCATCAATTATTTTTGAGACAGCGTGTTCTCTGCTTTCCATTCAAATAGAGTGGGATTAATTAGATACGAAGACAAGTCCCTGGGGCTCTCTTGGGCCTAGAGCTTCAACTGCTCATCTGAATATGGCTGAGTATCAAAAACAAACCGAAGCAGCCAAACATCTCAGGGACGGGAAGCCATGGACCTACCGAGAGAGGCATAACGCCAGCTCGGCATCCGCGGCCCTGTGTTTGGACCCGGTCCTTCCACTTGCTAACACTCTAAACTGGGGGAAATTCCTTGCTTCTCATAGGCTTGGCTTTAATGCTTATGAAAAATGTATAATAATATTTTTATTTCATTTTGATTAATTTAATTGAAGTAGCCACATATGACTAGCCGCTACGTTATTGAACAACACAACTCCAGAGTCTGAGCACCCTGGATTCAAATCCTGTCTATCTCACTTCGTAGTTGTGTGACTTTGGGAAATATACTCAACCTTGTTGTGCCTTGGTTTCCTAATCTGTAAAATAATTATAAAAATATTTTTAAAGTTATTGGGAGGCTAAAATGAAATATGTGGGCTTAGTAGCTGATATGCAAAGAGCATTCAATAAATATACTTTGTTATTTTATTATTTCAAACATTTATAATTTCACAAATATATGGATTATCATTGTCTTCCTACAAAAGCTAATGAGACATGTGACACAGGTTTTATCTACCAATTCTGTGTTACAGATGAAGCACAGGAAGCTTAGGGCCTGACTTGAAGGGCAAAGGTATACGCGATCCAATAATACTTGAGTATTTGTTTGCTGGGTGTTCAGGATCTTCATGACACTGTGCAGAGCACAACCAGGGTTACAGAAGACATGTGCAACACAGACCCTTTTCTCAAGCTGCTTAGTGTCCAATGGCAAGATGAATTTTGATACATGGGTGGTGGGGGGAGTAGGAATCAATGCTCTGATAGCTGCATGGTTCTGATCATGCCTATCAATGGTCCAGCAACATCCTTGGAGACAGTCCAATCATTCAACAGTGGCTCAGGAACTGCACCAGGCCCATAAAACTTAATATCTTATTAAATGCTCACACCCATCTTTAAACAATATTAAAATTATCTGTGGTCCGCAAATGAGCAAACCAAGAATTTGAGAAGTAAAACAATTTGACCTAGGACACTATCTGGTCTGTGATTTGATTTTGTCCAACTTTTGAGCTAGTAAGCTAGCTTACTGTATTGAGGGTGTTGACAGAGGATACAAGAGTCTTGGATCAGAGACAAAAAGTTTATGACTCACAGCACAGCAAGCAGCATAGTTTAAATGGTTTCTCCTGAACCCTGAGTCCCATCACGTTCCCAGATGGGTGCTATGCATGTAGTAGGTTTGTATCACAGCTGAAAAACAGGGCATGGGAAATCTATCATCTTATAATGAGAAGCAAGCAAAACTGCTTTGTTTCCATCGGAGACTTGACTTCATCCCCCAAGGTTGTTAGCAGAAAATATTACCCTGGAAAAGGGCTCGGTAGAGAGTGGTTGATGCTTTGCATGTGGGACCTACTCTGCTGGGAGGGTTCAGGGAGATTTAGGGCTTATGGCTGCCTCTCCCAAAGATCCCAAGCACAGGTGGTGCTAGTGGCAAAGAAACTGCCTGCCAATGCTGGAGACTTAAGAGACACAAGTTTGACCCCTAGGTCGGGAAGATGGCCTGGAGGAAGACAAAGCAACCCACTCCAATACTCTTGCCTGGAGAATTTCATGGGCAGAGGAGTCTGGCAGGCTACAGTCCATAGGGTCACAAAGAGTCAGACATGACTGAAGCAACTTAGCACAACAACAGCAAGAAGTGATTAATGGTCTTTGGTTTTAAATCCAATATAATATGGCAACTGCAAGTCACACAGGCAAATTCAACAGTCCTGCCCTCCTGGAGTGCTTTTGACATCACCCTGTGCCAGTACTATTTCAAATCCTAAAAGATGATGCTGTGAAAACTCAATATGCCAGCAAATTTGGAAAACTCAACAGTGGCCACAGGACTGGAAAAGGTCAGTTTTCATTCCAATCCCAAAGAAAGGCAATGCCAAAGAATGCTCAAACTACTGCACAATTGCAGTCATCTCACATGCTAGTAAACTAATGCTCAAAATTCTCCAAGCCAGGCTTCACCGATACGTGAACTGTGAACTTCCTGATGTTCAAGCTGGTTTTAGAAAAGGCAGAGGAACCAGAGATCAAATTGCCAACATCCGCTGGATCATGGAAAAAGCAAGAGAGTTCCAGAAAAACATCTATTTCTGCTTTCTTGACTATGCCAAAACCTTTGACTGTGTGGATCACAATAAACTGTGGAAAATTCTGAAAGAGTTGGGAATACCAGACCATTTGACCTGTCTCTTGAGAAACCTGTATGCAGGTCAGGAAGCAACAGTTAGAACTGGACATGGAACAACAGACTGGTTCCAAATAGGAAAAGGAGTACGTCAAGGCTGTATATTGTCACCTTGCTTATTTAACTTCTATGCAGAGTACATCATGAGAAACACTGGACTGGAAGAAGCACAAGCTGGAATCAAGATTGTCGGGAGAAATATCAATAACCTCAGCTATGCAGATGACACCACCCTTATGGCAGAAAGTGAAGAGGAACTCAAAAGCCTCTTGATGAAAGAGAAGGAGTAGAGTGAAGAAGTTGGCTTAAAGCTCAACATTCAGAAAACGAAGATCATGGCATCTGGTCCCATCACTTCATGGGAAATAGATGGGGAGAGAGTATCAGACTTTATTTTTCTGGGCTCCAAAATCACTGCAGATGGTGATTGCAGCCATGAAATTTAAAAATGGTTACTCCTTTGAAGGAAAGTTATGGCCAACCCAGACAGTATATTTAAAAGTAGAGACATTACTTTGCCAGAAAGGTCCATCTAGTCAAGGCTATGGTTTTTCCAGTAGTCATGTAGGGATGTGAGAGTTGGACTGTGAAGAAAGCTGAGCGCCGAAGAATTGATGCTTTTGAACTGTGGTGTCGGAGAAGACTCTTGAGAGTCCTTTGGACTGCAAGAAGATCCAACCAGTCCATCTTAAAGGAGATTGGCCCTGGGTGTTCATTGGAAGGACTGGGGCTGAAGCTGAAACTCCAATACTTTGGCCACCTCATGCGAAGAGTTGACTCATTGGAAAAGACCCTAATGCTGGGAAGGATTGGGGGCAGGAGAAGGGGATGACAGAGGGTGAGATGGCTGGATGGCATCACAGACTCGATGAACATGGGTTTGGGTAGATTCTGGGAGTTGGTGATGGACAGGGAGGCCTGGCGTGCTGTGATTCATGAGGTTGCAAACAGTCGGACATGACTGAGAGACTGAACTGAACTGAACTGTGCCAATCAAACTTACCTTTTTATAAAAAGTTTAAAAGACCTCGATTTTTTACCTGCAATCTGCATACAGTATTTCCAATACTTATAAAATATTTCAAATACAATGTCATCCTAATTTTATATGAAATGCAGAGGAAATTTACATGCCCTGTCCAAGGCAAACCAGAAACTTGGCCTCAAGAAAATGTATCACAATTTATTTTTCTCTCCTTACCTTCTGTCTTTCTCATTTCCTTATTATATTCATGTTCAACATTCTTTCACAGAAAAAGCTGGCCTTTCACTGCTGTCAGCAATCACAATGCAACCTTTCTGACACAGATCCATTTCCCTGTAGTGTCCAGCACTGAGCCCTGTGACACCCAGAAACAATCAATACCTCTCAGCTTCCCGTGTTTATCTTTCGTGGGTGCCCAAGGAGATTCATAGGAGGCTGACACTTTAATACAAAAATATCTGCTAAAAGAGCAAGAAAAATAAATTAGTCTAGGGAAAATTTAGCTAAAATTGGGCAATTTTTATAGCATTTAGAGGATTATTCTCTTTCATTAAGCAGAATGTAAATGATCAAACAAGTTATTTGATTTCATAAAGGGAAAAGTCATTGTATAGTTCTCAAACAAGCAAAAGAGACACAGATGTATAGAACAGTCTTTTGGACTCTGTGGGAGAGGGAGGGGCGGATGATTTTGGAGAATGGCATTAAAACATGTATAACATCATATAAGAAACGATACGCCAGTCCAGGGTAGATGCAGGATACAGGAAGCTTGGGGCTGGTGCACTGGGATGACCCAGAGGGATGGTATGGGGAGGGAGATGGGAAAGGGGTTCAGGATGGGGGGAACACGTGTACACCCATGGCGGATGCATGTTGATGTTTGGCAAAACCAATACAATATTGTTAAAGTAAAATAATAATAATAAAAATAGTATGATGTACCATCAAGTACAAAAGGGTTTGTTTCTCATTCATTAGCCCCTGCAAATAGGATCTTTTGATGCGTCCTCTTGGGACTTCCCAAGATATTTTACCACATTTGTGAAAAACTCTTTTTTTCCCTATTTTCTACATGAGTCACAAATGAGCACCCAGCTAGTTATTATAGTATGTGGGGGCTCAGTCAACCCTTATCAGGGCCAGGACATATGAGCAGAACCATTGCTTGTGGCAGTGTTTGCTTCTGAACATTTTACAAGAAATTATAGGGAGGGATGACAGCTCTAAAACAGCTTTTTGCTGCTATGGGAGGCCTGAACATTAATTATAACTCTTTAGAAAATTGTTCTAATGACTTTGTGGATAAGGAGAGATGTCAAGAACTCCCTAAGTCCTCTTCTGATTCAAATTTCACTAATAAGTTGATGTGTTAGAACTCTCCTTCCTTAACTGAAGGATTACTTTCTCCTGCCTTCTATTTAAGTGGAGTCTTTAAAGCAGAGAAATTATTTTTTAACACTTTATGTATCTTAATTGGTAAAAGTTAAGTGTTGCATTGTTTTTCTTTCACTGGATTATACATTCCTTCAAAATGAATGGAAAGGAAGTCGTATCATTAGTTGAGTATCTACTATGTGCTAGACACTGTAGTTTCATATTTGTAATCCTCACAATGCCAGAAGCTGAGTATTATTATCTTCATTTTATTTTATTGTTTACAGTTTATTTGTTTTTATTGAAGCATAGTTGATTTACAATGTTACAATGAAAATGTTAGTTTCAGGTGTATAGCATAGTGATTCATTTTTATAAATTACACTTCATTAAAAGTTTTTCCAAGATAATGGCTACAGTTTCCTGTGCAATAAGTATGTCATTGTTACTTACATGTTTTATACACAGTACTTAGTATCTCTTTCCCTTATCCTTATCTTGCCCCTCCTCCATTTCTCATCACACTACTAACCACGAGTTGGTTTTCTATACCTGTGAGTCTGTTTTGCTATATACATCCATTTCTTTTATTCTTTTAGATTCCACAAATAAGTGATACCATTTAGTATTTTTCTTATTTCACTAAGCATAATATTCTCTAGGTACATTCCAGTTGCTGCAAATGAAGACTTTTACTCTTTTTTATGGCTGAGTGATATGCCATATTTATATGTATTTATATATCACAGTTTCTCCATCCCTATGTCTATTGATGAGCACTTGGTTTGCTTCCATATCTTGGCTATGGAAATAATGCTGCTAGGAATATTGGAGCACATGCACCTTTTCAAATTAGTGTTTTCATTTTTTTCTGGATATATCCCCAGGAGTGGGATTGCAGAATAATATGGTAGTTCTATTTTTAGTTTTTCTTAAGAACCTCCATACTGTTTTCCATAGTGGCTACACACATTGATATTCTTAGCAATAGTATAGGAGGGTTCCCTTTCCACAACCATCCTGATCAGCATTTGCTTTTTTGTAGATTTTTGGATGGTGGCCATTCTGACAAGTGTGCAGCGGTACCGTGTTGTTGTTTTGATCTGCCTTTCTCAAATAATCAGTGCTTTGAAACTCTTTTAATGTACCTGTTGGCCATCTGTATGTCTTCTTAGGAAAACTGTCTATTTAGGTCTTCTGTCCATTTTTTATTGGGTTATTTGTTTTATTGATATCGATTTTCATGAACTGTTTATATATATTGGATATTAACCCCTTGTCAGTTGTGTCAGTGGCAAATATTTTCTCCCCGTCCATAGGTTGGCTTTTAATTTTTTTGATGGTTTCCTTTGCTAAGCAAAAGCTTTTAAGCTTAATTACATCCCATTTGTTTATTTTTGCTCTTATTTTCATTTTAGAAAATGGATTTAAAATATTGCTACAATTTATGTCAGGGTTCTGCCTATGTTTTCCTCTATGAATTTTATGGCTTCGGGTCTTACATTTATGTCTTTAATCCATGTCTTTAATCCATGTCTTAATTTATGTCTTTAATTTGAGCTGGTTTTTATTTTGTTTTTATGGTATAAGGAAATGTTCTAATCCCATTCTTTTACATGTAGCTGTCCAGTTTTGAAGAAGAGATTGTCTTTTTCTCCATTATATGTTCTTGTTTCCTTTGTCACAGATTAATTGACCATTGGTGCACGGGTTTATTTCTGGGCTCTCTGTTCTGTTCCATTGATCTGTGTGTCTGTTTTGTGCCAGTACCAGGTTGTTTTACAACATAGTTTAAAGTCTTAGAGGGTGATACCTCCAGCTTTGTTTTTTTCTCTCAAGATTGCTTTGGAAATTCAGGATATTTGTGGTTCCATATGAATTACAGAGTTTCTCTAGTTCCTTCAAAAATGTCATATTTAGATAAGAGTTAAGAAGTTGAAAGTGTTACAATATCTGCCCATGTTCACAGAGCTGAAAAGAGGTCAGGCTGGTACCTAACTCTGGGGCTGTCCCCAACTCCGTGTCCTTCTGTTTGGACACTGCTGTCTTGGTCTCTCTGCAGATAATGCTGACCTGCCTGCCTCAATGTCATACAATAGAGCAGTAACTTGTGGTCTAATGCTCACCTCATATGTGGACCATGTTGTATTTTAACCTCTTTACTTCATTCCTGATGGATTACCACTGCAGAAATGTAGACATTTTGTCCCAGATTTAGAGACTCTGAGATTCAAAGTGTGGCCCTTTCAGAAAATTGGCCACCTCTGGTCTTCAAACATCATTTTGCAAGACAGAAAGAGGCCTCAGGGTAGAAGTGACTTGACTGCATGAGTACCTGAGAGACAGATGGGGCTGGGAAGGGGACCTCACAGCTTCCATCCCACCAGCTCAGCTCCTCTCACAAGGCCTGAGTTCCGAGATGGAGGGCTGTCAGTGAAAACTTAAGAAGTCTTTTTCATGAGGAAATCTGCAGGACACAAAAAAACACAGTGTTGTTTCAGGGCCCAGGGACCAAGTGTGACACACAAGGCAGAAACAAGCAGCTTTCCAGTTCTGTGGGGAGACTGCAGAGAGTAGGCATGAGGAAGTTTTCAGGGACCACATGACACCTGGAGCAGGAAGACATGCCTGGACAAAGAAGTAGCTCTTCATGCCAGGATCCTGGCCACCAGACTCTGGGAGGAGGGGCACACTGGACTCCTGAAAGCCACGCTCCAGCCTCTTCAGTTCAGTTCAGTTCAGTGGCTCAGTCATGTCCAACTCCTTGTGACCCCATGGACTGCAGCACACCAGGCTTCCCAGGCCTCATAAGACAAAGGGGCCAAAGATGGAATGGGGGTCTTTATTATACAGCTACAGGACATAAGCCAGAGAGCTCCAAAAATCAATGTGATTTCAGAAACATTTACTTCCTTAAGCAAGAGAAATTCAGTTTATGTAAGTGATGATGTTACATAATTCTTGTTTTTTTTTTCTTTTACTTAGGAAAAGGCTAAATTTAGGTCACACAATAGTAATTCCCCTTCCAGGAACCAAATATATTGTAGGCTAGGGGTGAATGCTTTGGAAGCTAGGATGGGGCACAGTGTTCTAACAGGGTCTCCTGAATCCATCCTTGGTATTCTCCACAGATCCAGTGGGAGTGAAGGACTGTGAGCTGACAAACATTGAACAATTCACTAAGTGCATAGATGTTCACCCTCACAGGGCCGAAAACACCCAGTTGTGTGTAGGAAAGGAATGAACATAGTAACCTGGGGTTTGAGTAACAGGCAAAGGCTGCCATTTATTCAAATGTCAGGAAAACTTTCAGGGAAAAGTGACTTCTGAGATTTTTCTTCCAGACAAGTCAGAACGAGTTGGACAGAACAGAGAAGTTGAGACACCACTCAAGTTGTACACTCCTTGAGAACAAAGCTTGTGTACATTGTAATAGTTTTAGTAAAACTGTTAATATCTAGTTTTTATGAAAATCAAGGTACATGGTGATTCATTCTTTCATTCCTCCTACATTCACTGACTATCCACAACCCCCTGGCACAGCTTGGAGGTACATGGCGTGGAGGTACACAGAGGTACAAGGTACATGGCAATTCATTCTTTCATTCTTCTGATGTTCACTGACTATCCACAACCTCCTGGCATATCTTCAACGTGCTCACTCTGAGATACGGGAGCAACTCAGCCGCATCAGTAAATGTGAGAGGCAAGTTGTGCCAGGTGTGGTAAGCACTGACAAGGAAACAATAAAATCACTTACTCTGTTTCTAGCATAGACCACATTTTAGGAGAAACACTAAACAGATATAAGACATGGCAGTTGTATTAGTCCTTTTCTTTTCCACAAAAGAGCTACCAGTGGGGGCTATTCCAGCAATTATTTTAAAGATATCTAATTTTCCAATTTCAAAAAGAAATCTTTTTAAAAGAATGAAAATTTTTCATTTAATTAAATATTGTACTAGACATACTGCAGGACACCTGGCAACTGTTTCGGATTATTTTTCAGTCCTAGCTCTATATCCCACAGATAATTAGGGAAAGAACAAGTTAGAAGGGTTAGAAATCCCTACTGCTGCTGCTGCTGCTGCTAAGTTGTTTCAGTCGTGTCCGACTCTGTGCGACCCCAGAGACGGCAGCCCACCAGGCTCCCCCGTCCCTGGGATTCTCCAGGCAAGAACACTGGAGTGGGTTGCCATTTCTTTCTCCAATGCATGAAAGTGAAAAGTGAAAATGAAGTCACTCAGTTGTGTCCAACCCTTAGCGACCCCATGGACTGCAGCCCACCAGGCTCCTCCATCCATGGGATTTTCCAGGCAAGAGTACTGGAGTGGGGTGCCATTG
The DNA here is from genome assembly GCF_003369695.1 of Bos indicus x Bos taurus. Taxonomy (NCBI): domain Eukaryota; kingdom Metazoa; phylum Chordata; class Mammalia; order Artiodactyla; family Bovidae; genus Bos; species Bos indicus x Bos taurus. Next base: position 78,534,236 of record NC_040077.1, read on the forward strand.
CCTTCTCCGTAGAAATCCCTAGTCAGAGGCAAAAAACTTGAGGTGAAGAGAATAGAAAAATGTCCTCAGGAAGAAGTACATTCTTAAGTAAGGAGTTTCCCCAAATGTTGCTGAAGTAAATGACCTATAATTTTGACTATACAAGCCAGATAAACACAACTCACCACACTGCTTTGCTGTTGACACTGCACAGCCAGAAAAGTTTCAAATGAAAGGATGTTTCCCATCAGAAAATGTGTCAAATTTTACATTGAAACCTACTAGAAAAAGAAGGCAAGATTCACCCTACAGATACATTTTCTGGATAAATTTATTCCTTGAAGCAAGTACACATGGCCAAGTACAAATAATTGGCTCATTTATCTGGGATAAGCCTCATTTCATGGGCCAGCATAAAATAATCCTGACTTCTTACATATTCTATAGAAAGCATATCATCACTGATAATAAATTCATAAATTCTTACTTTTTTGGCTTAGTTCCTTGAGGAAAAAGAGATAATATTTATTTTTTAGTCTTTTCCCTAGAATCCAGGTTAATGCCTGACACATATTTGTTGAATGAATAAATGAATGAATAGCAGGAGTTAGGAACAACTTCTGATCAGAAGTCAATATTGAAAGCAAAGACACAGACACGTGAATCTGCCTTCAACCCTCTTGCAGGGTCCTTAGGTTCTCCTGTCATCTCAGATCATAAGCTTTCCACACACTAAAATTAGAGCCCTGTGAAGATCCCTTGCAGGACACCTGTTGTATAGAAAAGGCTTTCTATACTCTGAGAAGCTTAGCCACTATTCACTAAGTTCATGCCATGTTTTCATAAAGGTGAAGATAGACAGGGTACATTCCTTGATATAAGATCTCTTTCAATTTAACTGGAGAAATGAGACAGCAAAAGCATAACAAAATAGTGAGCAAGTTTGCTATAAATAGCAAAAAGCTATTACAAAGTGGTGTGTGAGATACAAAGGAACACATGAACATTGTTTTGGCCTTGAGAAGACTGCGGAGGCAATCCCTACTCACTTGCGCCATCACAGGTAACACCAACACCAATATCTGGTGCACAGAAAGGACCCAGAATTGGTGGAATTGAGCTCAAGCCCCTCCCACTTCATTGTGTGGGGCAAGTTCAATAACTCAGGGTTGGATCCAGATTTTCTGTACTCAAGATTTATACTGTTTTGATGTGTCATCATTAAGTTAAAAGAATGCAATTGTAAACTGAATTATAAGAGTGATTATTAAGAATTAAAAAGTATAAATCATAAGATATTTCTGGAGACATGGACAGTCTGATCCCTTTTTCTCTTGAATACTAGAAATTTTCAAATAGAAATGCTTTCTGGGGGTAGTCTAGTTTCATATCCATAACTGGAACAACTCCCAGAAGCACTGGCAGGACCTTGCACAAGTAAGACACTGAAAGGTTAAACTTCCCAGGGAATTTGCCTTTTCAAATCTCTTAAATTCTTGCTATCTCTCTTTTTTTTTTTTTCTAACAATGCTGCGTGGCTTGTGGGATCTTAGTTCCCTAACCAGAGATGAGTTCAGGGCCACAACAGTGAAAGCACTGAGCCCTAAACACTACACCACCAGGGAACTCCAATTCTCAATATTCTTACTTATAAAATGCATAACAATAAATCTCAGAACACTGGTTCTATAAGAATAAAATAAAAAACACACATGAAATTACTTTGGTTAGCTAAACTTTTGAAGATTGAGAGTGTGTGTGCAGTGTTCCATGTTGGCTAGAGCCTGCGTGCAAGACATCAAAACCAGGATTGACATGGAGAAAAGAGTGGTGTGAAGAAGGCTAAGGACTATGTGCTGGCTGGACAACAATGATGTGAGAACAAGTCAGAAACTTGAATTGTATCCTAAGAGCCAATGAAGTAGGAGACAGTAGAGATATCGATGGCTAAATCATTCTGATATAATTAAAGGAGTATTTTGAAAAATGAATTTAGGGTATAATTGTGACATATCGTTATCAGGCATTTGGTACTTTAGCTCAAATATGCAAATATAAAAATTATGTCTGATATTGGAAATGAAAACACTGTCTTGTGAAATGGAGGACTGGGCATATATGTTTTAACAAGGATTTGAAAAGTGATTAGAAAATATCCTGAAAACTGAAAGAATAGGTTTGTGATAATTCTGTGCAGAACACTTTGAGACAGGCTGAGATCTGGAACCATTTGCTGCAGTGCTTGCACCTGGACAAAATTCTCCTCCAGCAACAAAATACAAAGAAAGTATAGGAGACTAAAAATAACTGCATGCATGTGCAGTTGGAGCAAATTCTGGACAATAAGATAAAAGAGACCAAAAATCCCAGTTGTCACTTCTGAAGAGTGGGTAACAAAAGCAGAGTACTGTGCCTGCCCCCTGCATACAACACCACTAAAGGGGTGGGCAAACCACATACATCACCCTCCTCCAGCCTGACCCCTAGACACACCCCTGCCTTCACTCCTTATAAGGAACCAGCTCATCCCCCTCCACCCTCAGGAGCAAGCAAGCAAAGGAAAATGCTTCTTGTTCTCATTCCCCCCTGCTATAGCAGGAACCCCAGTAAAGCCTTCCCTGAATCTTTGCTGGCCTCTTATCAATTTCTATTGCTTGGGGAAAGCCAAGAACTCTGATGGGTAACACCTTGACTCCTGGAGGGTATCTGATAAGAAAATAGCTGTATACCTATTAGAAGGAGACACCAAGGGTAGAAGGGCTAGATGGCCATAGACCAATAGAATTGGCCACAGAGTAAAAGAATCAGGGATGACCTGGATAACCATGATGGTGTGGTCACTCACCTTGAGCCAGACATCCTGGAGTGTGAAGTCAAGTAGGCCTTAGGAAGCATTACTACAAGCAAAGCTAGAGAGGTGATGGAATTCCAGATGAGGTATTTCAAATTCTAAAAGATGATGCTGTTAACCTGCTGCACTAAATATGCCAGCAAATTTGGAAAACTCAGCAATGGCCACAGGACTGGAAAATATCAGTTTCCATTCCAATCTCAAGGTAGGCCAATGCCAAAGAATGTTCAAACTACTGCACAGTTGTACTCATTTCACATGTGAGCAAGGTAATGCTCAAAATTATTCAGCTAGGCATCAACAGTACATGAACCGAGAACTTCCAGGTGTACAAGTTGGATTGAGAAAAGGCAGAGGAATCAGAGATGAAATTAACAACATTTATTGGATCATATAAAAAGCAAGAGAATCCCAGAAAAACATATATTTCTGCTTCATTGACTATGCTAAAGCCTTTGACTGCATGGATCACAACAAACTGTGGAAAATTCTTAAAGAGATGGGAATACCAGGCCACATTACCTGCCTCTTGAGATACCTGTATGAAAGTCAAGAATAAACAGTTAGAACCAGACATGGAACAATGGATTGGTTTGAAACTGGGAAAGGAGCATAGCAAAGGGCTGTATATTATCACCTTGTTTAATGAACTTATATGCAGATTACATCATGCAAAATGCTGAGCAGGATATATCATAAACTGGAATCAAGATTGCTGGGAGAAATATCAACAACCTCAGATATGCAGATGACACCACCCTAATGGCAGAAAGTGAAGAGGAACTAAAGAGCCTCTTGATGAAGGTCAAAGAGGAGAGTGAAAAAGCTGGCTTAAAACTTAATATTCAAAAAACATAGATCATGGCATCTGGTCCCATCACTTCATGGGCAACAGATGGGGAAAAATTGGAAACGGTGATAGGTTTTATTTTCTTGAGGTCCAAAATCACTGTAGATGGTGACTGCAGCCATGAAATTAAAAGATGCTTGCTCCTTGAAAATAAAGCTATGACACACCTAGACAGCATATTAAAAAACAGAGACATCATTTTACCGACAAATATCCATATAGTCAGAGCTGTGGTTTTTCCAGTAGTCATACACAGATGTGAGAGTTGGAGCGTAAAGAAGGCTGAGCACTGAAGGATTGATACTTTCAAACTGTTGTGCTGGAGAAGATTCTTGGGAGTCTCTTGGACAATGAGGAGATCAAACCAGTCAATCCTAAAGGAAATCAACCCTGAATATTCATTAGAAGGACTGATGGTGAAGTCAAAACTCCAATACTTTGGCCACCTGATATGAAGCATTGGCTCATTGGAAAAGACCCTGTTACTGGGAAAGATTGAAGGCAAAAGGAGAAGAGGGCAAGAGAGGATGAGATGGTTAGATAACATCACTGAGTCAATGGACATGAGTTTGACCACCTCCTTGAAGAGAAGCCCGGCAGTCCATGGGATCACATGCAGTCCATGGAGTCACAAAGAGTGGGACACAATTCAGTGACTGAACAACAACAACAAGCATTGAAGCATCAGCTTTCACATCTGTAAAATGTATAATATAATAATACCTGCCCTCAACTTTTTATTTATTCATATATTTTTTATAGGGGTACACTGAGAAAAGACTTGAGAGAGATATCCTCCAATGAGTTTTTATTTTGTTTCTTGGAGTCTATATTTTGTTTGTGGGGTAAGATGAGGCAAGAATGACCAAGGTTGCTTTTTGTTCATTATCTCTTTGCATGTATGTGTGTGTCTGTCTGTCTGACTGATCACCCAAATGTGGCTAAGTATATATACAGCCTCTGCTCTCTTTCACTGACCAAACAGCACTCTTTCCAAGAAATTGTATTCTAATAAATAGAATTCATGACCTTGCCCTTCACTTCCCAAACAATAAGATTTGTTTTCTCTGATTCTCTGTTTAATCTGGGTAAACATTTTATTTTTAATAGGCAAACACAGCCTATTTCTGAAGGATGTCTCTGAAAGCACATCTACATTTTTCATCACATTTTCTGCATGTTTTTTTTTTTAAACTGACATTGAAATAGAACACCCAAAGAGGTTCAGTGGGCCAATAAAGCAAATGTCTTTTTTTAAAAATGCTTGTGACACGATCTGAATGTCCACATCATCCCCACTCAGACCCTCAGCTTCCATTGCATGTACATCAGAGTTCTCAACATTAACATATTCATATGTGACTGGCCTCAAAATTTCATTTTCCTTTAGCAAATCAATTTTAGCCAATTTTCCCCAAGGAATATGCAGTGAGATTTCCAGTCTCAGGTGTAAAATGCACTCTAGGGACCATAGCACCTCTGGGATGTGGCCCACAAGTCTTCAAAGAATTCATGTCCTCTGCCAACTACTGCATGTCCATAGTAAACACTAGTTTGCCTTCTTTCAAAATCTTGAAACTGGTATGAAATGTGCATTCATTCAAGTACTTGACAGATTTATTTAAGAGTTTCTATTTGGGGATTTTTTTTTTTTCTTAAAAGACTTAAAATCCAAACAAACTGCATGTGCTTAATGACAAAGGGGAGCTGAGCCTACTAGGATACTTGAATGTGCTGCACTCATTCCCGGCCCCTAGAGAGACAATGCAAAACAAGACCAAACTTTGCAAAGGAGAGAGAGGGTTTTTGTGTTTTGTTTTTTTTTTTTTTTCAGTTGGTTTAGCTTGTTTTTTTTGTTTTTTGTTTTTTTTGCAATTTCAGTTTCTATTTTTTATTTTTGCTGTGAAGGTAAATTACTTTGTGAAGGTATTAGAAGTGGCCCTTTGACAGCCAGATAGGACTGAAGTAAAATTTCCATTTTAGTCAAACTGGCTTCACGCACTGCAATTTTCTTTATCCCCCAGTTTCAATTCAAGGCTCCTCTAGTGATATCACACTAATCAAAGCTGACAGGTTATTTCTATTAAAGTTTGGGATTGAATGGAGACTAACTAGAAGAGTACTTCTATTGCTAATATTTCATTCCAGGGGCAGAAGGCAATACTTGGGTAGAGCTAAGAAGATAAAATTTCTAGTGCTGTTGAAATTGAAAAACAGCTTGTTAGGGTAATTCAGTTTATTTAAATAAAATCAGTTTATTTTGATGTCCCCTCTGAACAACGGAGCTCCTAACTCCTTTGTTGCTCCTGCCTGCCTGCACTTTCCTGAGGCTCTTAATCATTACTCTCTCAGGAGACCTAGACCTTTACACTGGGAAAAGAGGACAGCAGTGACAGAGTCTACCGACCTGCCAATTCCTGGTCTTTGTGCAGGAGGAGAATCCATCTAATTGGATAATCTCTGGAAGGGAGGGGGAAAAAATGCACATTTATGCTTTACACAGGCTTTAACTACCCTGTTACGTTGGGTTCAAGTGTTAAAAAAAAAATTTTAAAAAGCTAATTCCCAATCATTACATTGGCCTCTGTGAAAGCCAAAACTGCCACTAGGTGTATATAAAGAGTTCAGAGGAAGATAAAATAACAGTTAATTAGACACACATATAAGTGTGTAACTATTGCTTTTCCTTTTGGAAAAGAGAAAGTGAAACTCAACTAAAAGTCAAGTTCTTTTATTTTTTATTAATGTGTTTCTCAGGTGGCTCAGTGGTAAAAAATCCACCTGCCAATACAGGAGATGCTGGAGATGCAGGTTTTATCCCTGGTTAGGGAAGTGGCAACCCACTCCAGTACTCTTGCCTAAGAAATCCCATGGACAGAGGAACCTGGTGGACCACAGTCCATGGGGTCACAAAGAGTTGGACACAACTGAGTGAATGAGCACACATATTTTTTTAAATTATTTATTTATTTATGTGGCTGTGTCAGGTCTTAGGGTTTCCAGGGTTGCTCAGTGGTAAAGAATCTGCCTGCCAATGCAGGAGATGCATCAATCCCTGGGTCAAGAAGGAAATGTCAATCCACTCCAGCATTCTTGCCTGGAACCACCCATGGACAGAGTAGCCTGGTAGGCTACAGTCCATAGGGTCGCAAAGAGACAGACACTGCTGAGCACCAGCACACACCAAGTCTTAGTTGTGGCACTCAGGATCTTCAGTCCTCACTATGGGATGTGGGATCTTTTGTTGCTGCATACAGACTTTTCAGTTGTGGCATGTGGGATCTAATTCCCTGACCAGGGATCAAACCTGGACCCCCTACATTGGAAGCATGGAGTCTTAGCTATGGACTATCAGGAAAGACCTAGTTAAGTCCTTTTAAAATAAGCGTTTGTTTGTCAGAGGTACAGAAGATGATTTTGCAGAGGTCTAAACTTCAAAAGCAAATCAAAAAGGCTCTAAAAGTATATTTGCCAATATAAACAAAATGAGGCCATCATGCTTTTATGCATCCATCAATACTGAAGGAGCATCTATAGACATATAACATCTGTGTAAATAGCACTTTGCTCAGCACTGTGGCCAACTTAAAGTTTGGGAGATAAAAATATTGAATTTGGATGTATCCCAGCACATACAACTTCCACAGCTCAGATATTAAAATGGGAGGAGGTGGAGTTTCAGGGCTGAAAAGAATACTTTCTGGGTCAGTTGAAAGTTCATTGTATATCATAAGCTCTTTATATCATAAGTTCAGCAGTTCAGGTTCTTGCTCTGACTCTGTCCCTATTTAGCTGTATGATGAGAGGCAATGGTATAACCTTTCCCAGTTTTCCTACCTGTAAAAATGAGGGTTACATAGAGTGATCCAATTCTATAAGAACTTCCATTTGTAACATGTGTAAGATTTTAGCAGAGATAAACACTATGGATAATTAAGAAAGGCTCTGTCATTCATAAAAGGACCATGAGTCTCTACCATGGACTAGGGCAGAGCTAGTGCTAAGGTGAAGACATGAGCAAAGTAGGCATGGTTTCTGCCTAGCAACTCACATCACCATGAGAGACTGTGAAATAGCAAACTAGCATGCAAATAAATGCAGAGTAGCAAACTGAGTTAAGTATTAAAAAGATTAGCAATATAGTACTAGGAGAGAATCAGAAGATTGACTTTTAAAATATTATTCTCAATGTTATGATATTGATAATAGTGTTTAGGATTTATTGAATACTTTCTCCTTTAAAATATTTAGATTTATTTATTTGGTTGTGCCAGATCTTAGTTGCAGGATCTTTGATCTTCACTGTGGCATGTGGGATCTTTAGTTGTAGCAGGGGAACCCTCAATTGCAGTATGTAGTTCCCGGATCAGGGATCAAACTTGAGCCCCTTGAATTGGGAGTGTAAAGCCTTAGCCATTGGACCACCAGGGAAGTCCCTGAATACTTTCTTTATATCCCACCCATTGTTAAGCATTTTGTGTTTATAATTTTATTTAATTTTTAAATCAACACTTTGAAAGAAACAGTGAAATTGTTAGTCACTCAGTCGCGTCCAACTCTTTGCAATCCTATGGACTGTAGTAGATCATCAGGCTCCTCTGTCCACTGTATTCTCCAGGCAAGAATACTGGTGTGGGTAGCCATTCCCTTCTTCAGAGGATCCTCCCGAACCAGGGATCAAACCCAAGTCTCCTGCATTGCAGGCAGATTCTTTACCACATGAGCCACCAGGGAAGCCCTCATCCCCTTGAGGTAAGTGTAATTATTAAACTCATGAAAGCAGAGGAGGAATCTGAGTTGATGGATTAAGTAACTTACTTATCTGACTTAGAAAGTGGTAAATGCAGAATCTGATCAAGTCTCTTTAAATACAAACTTCATTTCATTTTAATAACTGTTTTTTTCTGTCCTCTACTGAAAAGATTTGCTTTAATTTATTTTTCCTTTCCCCCTACAGTAATACAGAAAATTGAACATTTTATTCCTATTCCTCAAATGATTACCCTTAATTTCTAATAAATATTATTGAAACATAATTTATGTACAATAAGATGCATAGAATTTAATAATGCAGTTTGGTGAATTTTGACACACATATGTGTAACCACCACAATAAACAAGACATGAAACATTTGCATTACCCTTAAATTAACATTATTATGCCATTTTTCAGGCTATCCCACTCTTCCCAGCCCCAAGCAACCATTGACCTCCATTCTGTCATTAAAATTCAGATTTAGATTTCCTAGGTAATCATATAAATGTATTTTACTGTATGTACCCCCTTTTATCTGCTTCATTCATTGTTTGTGTATAAGATTCATCCATGTTGTTACATGTATTGGAGAGTTAATTCTGCATTATTACTGAGGTATATTCATTGCTATGGAATTATCACAATTTGTTTATTCATCAGTTGATAGGCAGTTGGATTGCTTCCAGATGTTCAAGCTGGATTTAGAAAAGGCTAAACCAGGAGATCGAATTGCCAATATCAGTTGCATCATTGAAAAAGCAAGAGAATTCCAGTAAAACATCAACTTCTGCTTCATTGACTATACTAAAGACTTTGACTGTGTGGATCATAACAAACTGTGGAAAATCCTTAAAGAGGTGGGACTACCATAGCACCTTACCTGCCTCCTGAGATACCTGTATGAAGGTCAAGAATCAACAGTTATAACCAGACTTGGAACAGTGGACTGGTTCCAAATTGGGAAAGGAGTAAGTCAAGGCTGTATATTTTCATCTTGTTTATTTAACTTATATGAAGAGTACATCATGCAAAAGCTGGTCTGGTTCAACCAGCACAAGCTGGAATCAAGATTGTTTGGAGAAATATCAGTAACCTCAGATATGCAGATGATACCACCCTAAAAGCAGAAAGCTAAGAGGAGCTAAAGAGCCTCTTAATGCAGGTAAAAGAGGAGAGTGAAAAAGTTGGCTTAAAACTCAACATTCCAAAAACAAAGGTCATGACATCTGGTCCCATCACTTCATGGCAAATAAATGAGGAAACAATAGAAATGGTGACAGACTTTATTTGGGGGGGGCTCCAAAACCACTGCAGACGGTGACTGCAGCCATGAAGTTAAAATACGCTTGCTCCTTGGAAGCAAAGCTATCACAAACCTATACGGTATATTAAACAGCAGAGACATTACTTTGCCAACAAATGTTTATACAGTCAAAGCTATGATTTTTCCAGTAGTCATCTATGAATGTGAGAATTGAACCATAAGAATACTGAGCCCTGAAGAATTGATGCTTTTGAACTGTGGTGTTGAAGACTCTTGAGAATCCCTTGGACTGCAAGGAGATCCAAACAGTCCATCTTAAAGGAGATCAGTCCTGAATGTTCATTGGAAGGACTGGTGCTGAAGCTGAAGCTCCAATACTTTGGCCACCTGATATGAAGAGCTGACTCATTAGAAAAGACCCTGATGCTGGGAAAGATTGAAGGCAGGAGGAGAAGGGGACAGCAGAGGACAAGATCATTGGATGGCATCACCGACTCAATGGATATGAGTTTGAGCAAGCTCTGGGAGATGATGAAAGACAGGGAAGCCTGACATGTTGCAGTCCATGAGGTCCCACAGAGTCAGACATGACTGAGTGACTGAACAACAACAGCAATATAGAAACACAACTCTTTTGCCCATTGACTTTTTTTCTGAAGTCTTGACAAATTCACTCATAGTTTTAGTAGCTTTTTTGCAGATTTAATAGGATTTTTTAAATTCATGTTACCTTTGAGAGAAAACCATTTATATATATGTAATTTAATTTTTATGGCTTTGTTTCTTTTTCATGCCCAATTTCTCTTTCAGAAAATGTGGAATGAAAGTGATTAGAGTGAATATTCTTTCTTTGTGCTTGATCTCAGGGAAGAAAATTTTAGTCTTTTACAGTTAGGCATAAATAATAATGTAGTACTTTGAGAGGGGGATACATTTTCTTTATCAAGTTGAATAAGTTTCTTTTCAGAGAGATTAAAAAGCATAAAAAATAGTTAATTTTATCAGATGATTACTATACAACTATAAAAATAATACTGATTTCTCCATTATTTTGCTAATGAAGTGAATCATAATGACTAATACCTTAAATATTAAATCAAACTTGAATCCTTAAACACCACACATGATTGTAATGCATTGTTCCCTTTATTTTTTCAAATTCCATGTGCTAATAATATGTGTTATTGGTTGAATTGTGTCTCTGAAAAAGATGTGATGAGTCCTAGCCTCCAGATTCTATAAAGTCTTAACAAATCTGAGGTCATTTGGGTGCATCCTAAGCCAATATGATTGACGTCTTATAAAAAACAGAAACTTAGACACAAACACACATGCACAGAGGGAAGATGATGTGAAAATGGAAGACTGTGATAAAGGAGGCAGAGATGGGACTGATGTAGCTTCCAGCCAAGGAACATTAAGGATTTCTGGCCTCTACGTGACGCTAGAAAGAAGCAAGGAAGGATTCAGATTATCAGAGAAAGTATGGATGTCCCAACACCTTGATCTCAGATTTCCAGCCTCCAGAACTGCAAAAGCATAAACGTGTGCTGTATTAAGGAACCCATTATGTGGTCTTTTGCTATGAAAACCCTAAAGAACTAATAAAATGTGTAAGAATTTTTGTATCTATTTAGAAATCAATTGTCAATTAAAAAAAAACAAAACAAAAAACCATGAGCCCACTTGAATTTTGATTTGCATTCTGTTGAAAACATAGTTCAATTTGACAAGAACTGATATCTTAATAATAATTACTTTCCCAGTCTAAGAATATGACATATTTTTCTACATAATAACTCTTCCATAAGCGATAAGTGAAAGCCACTCATTCATGTCCAACTCTTTGCAACCCCATGGACTTCAGCCTGCCAGGTTCCTCTGTCCATGGAATTCTCCAGGCAAGAACTCTGGAGTGGATAGCTGTTCCCTTCTCTACGGGATCTTCCTGACACAGGAATCAAATTGACGTCTCCTGCATTGCAGGTGGGTTCTTTTTTTTTATTTTATTTTAATTAGAGGCTAATTACTTTACAATATTGTATTGGTTTTGCCATACATCAACATGAATCCTCCACAGGTGTACATGTGTTCCCAATCCTGAACCTCCCACCCACCTCCCTCCCCATACCATCCCTCTGGGTCATCCCAGTGCACCAGCCCCAAGCATCCTGTATCCTGCATCAAACCTGGACTGACGATTCATTTCTTATATGATATTATACATGTTTCAATGCCATTCTCCCAAATCATCCCCCCCATCCCTCTCCCACAGAGTCCAAAAGACTGTTATATACATCTGTGTCTCTTTTGCTGTCTTGCATACAGGGTTATCGTTACCATCTTTCTAAATTCCATATATGCGTTAGTATACTATATTGGTGGTTTTCTTTCTGGCTTACTTCACTCTGTATAATTGGCTCCAGTTTCAGTCTCTTTAACAAGTGGTGCTGGGAAAACTGGTCAACCACTTGTAAAAGAATGAAACTGGAACACTTTTTAACACCATACACAAAAATAATCTCAAAATGGATTAAAGATCTAAACATAAGACCAGAAACTATAAAACTCTTAGAGGAGAACATAGGCAAAACACTCTCCAACATAAATCACAGTAGGATCCTCTATGACCCACCTCCCAGAATATTGGAAATAAAAGCAAAAATAAACAAATTGGATCTAATTAAAATTAAAAGCTTCTGCACAAGAAAAGAAACTATCAGTTCAGTTCAGTCACTCAGTTGTGTCCGACTCTTTGCGACCCCATGAATCACAGCATGCCAGGCCTCCCTGTTCATCACCAACTCCCAGAGTTCACTCAGACTCACACCCATCGAGTCAGTGATGCCATCCAGCCATCTCATCCTCTGTCGTCCCCTTCTTCTCCTGCCCTCAATCCCTCCCAGTATCAGAGTCTTTTCCAATGAGTCAACTCTTCTCATAAGGTGGCCAAAGTAAGCAAGGTGAAAAGACAGCCTTCAGAATGGGAGAAAATAATAGCAAATGAAGCAACCGACAAACAACTAATCTCAAAAATGTACAAGCAACTCCTACAGCTCAATTCCAGAAAATTAAACGACCCAATCAAAAAATAGGCCAAAGAACTAAATAGACATTTCTCCAAAGAAGACATACAGATGGCTAACAAACACATGAAAAGATGCTCAACATCACTCATTATCAGAGAAATGCAAATCAAAACCACAATGAGGTACCATTTCACACCAGTCAGAATGGCTGTGATCCAAAAGTCTACAAGCAATAAATGCTGGAGAGGGTGTGGAGAAAAGGGAACCCTCTTGCATTGTTGGTGGGAATGCAAACTAGTACAGCCACTATGGAGAACAATGTGGAGATTCCTTAAAAAACTGGAAATAGAACTGCCATATGACCCAGCAATCCCACTGCTGGCCATACACACCAAAGAAACCAGAATTGAAAGAGACACGTATACCCCAGTGTTCATCGCAGCACTGTTTATAATAGCCAGGACATGGAAGCAACCTAGATGTCCATCAGCAGATGAATGGATAGGAAAGCTGTGGTACATATACACAATAGAGTACTACTCAGCCATTAAAAAGAAAACATTTGAATCAGTTCTAATGAGGTGGATGAAACTGCAGGTGGATTCTTTACTGTCTGATCCACCAGGGAAGCCCAAGAATACTGGCATGGGTAGCCTATTCCTTCTCCAGGGGATCTTCCTGACCCAGGAATCCAAGTGGGGTCTCCTGTATTACAGGGAGATATTCTACCAACTTAGCTACCAAGGAAGTCCTTCTATAATTATCTTCTAGTGTCATTGTCTGGTTTCAGCATCAAAGTAATATTAGCCTATGTAATGCTCTAATAAATCTTTGCTTCTCTGTCTTCTAAAAAATCTCTATAGTGTTGGTGTCATTTCTTTCTGACCTATCTCACAAACTTGACCAGTAAAACTAACAGAGCATAAATATTGTTTATGTAAAGACTTTTATTTAATAATTCAATTTCTTTAGCAGATATTGTGCTGCTGCTATTTCTTCTTGGCATAGTTTTGGTAATTTTGTCTTTTAAGAAATGTTTCTATTAAATTAAGTCATAGTATTTATTTCTATTAAGTTGCTCTTAAATTTCTTTATTGTTCTTTAAACATTTGCATCACTAAAAGTGTTTCCTATTTTATTCCTGATATTAATAAAAACTTGTCTTTTTTTCCCTCATTAGTCTAGCTAAAAGTTTATCATTTTTATGACTTTTTTTTTAAAAATAAACTTTTGATGTTAAATCCTTTATTCTTTGCCCATTTTCTATTCAACTGATTTCCTCTTTTATCTTTAGTAACTCATTATTTCCATTCACTTTTGGTTTAATTTTCTTTTTTAGTTATTTTAAAGTTTTAATAATTTCTTTCAGATTTACCATTTTTAAATATAATAATTTAAAGCTATAAATTCTAAGTACTAATTTATCAGCATCCTACAAATTTGTATGTGCTTTGCTTTTATTTTCACTCAGTTTACATTTTTTTAAATTCCCTATGCTGTTTCTTCTTTTAAAATTTAATTAAGACTGTATTGCTTAATGTAAACTTATTTGGGGATTTTCTAGATGTATTTCCATTATTTGTTTCTGAATTTTCTGGAATCATAAAATATTTTCTATAATATCAGCTATAAAGTTTTCTAAGACCTCTTTTATATAACAGCATGTTATCTATCTTAGTGAATTTCCCTTAATCATTTGAAAACTATTTTCTGTGGTTTTGTGTTGTAGTGTTTTGTAAATGTTAATTAGATCAAGTTGATCAATAGCATTATTGAAGTCTTCTATTTTCTGTAATTTTAATTTTGGTTATTTGTTCCATCAATTTCTAAAAAAGATATGATAAAATATCCAAGTACAGTTGTAGGATTGCCTATTACTCTTTTTACCTTTGAAAGTTTTTTTCTTGATGTATTTTGAAGCTTTGTAATTAGCAGCATAGTATCTAGAATTTTTATTTCTTCCTGTGAATTGATCTTTTTGTGATGATAAATTATTTCTTTTAGTTCTAATTCTTCTTTATTTTCCTCAAGTTTTATACTAATACAACCCTTCCAGTTTTCTTATGCTTATAATTTTTATATTACATCTTCTAAATCATGTATTCTAACTTATCTCTGTCTTTATATTTAAAATGCATATTGTGTAGAAAGCACAGAGTAGGTATTAAGCAACTTGGAAGTTGCAAACATCATCATAGCAAGCAACAAGTTGAACTAGCTGAAAAATCCACAACTCTTATTGGATCTGCAGAAGAGGATCCAGACCAAAATGCTGCCCCCAAGGTTAGAGACACACACAGCTGAATATAAGGAGCTTGTGGCTTACTGGAGCAGAGACTCAAAAGTGGAATCCACCATGGGACCTAGTGCTGGGGTAGGAAAACTTGAAGTGCAATTAACAAATTGTTCAAGGCTCAGTGTGGCAAGAATGAGAGTTAAAACTCCAGGGGGACCCACACAAAATTGTGAGATCTACCTTCAGGAGCTCTAGCAGGTACCCACATAAACTATTGAAGAAAAATCACTTTATGCTTCTAAGCAAGGGAAAAGTCAAAGAACTCTGTTCTTTTTAATGTCTGGCACTCAGAGGAAACTAATCAAAGCCTGACATGATGAGTTATTATGCGAGCCCAGCTGACTAGGGAAAGGAAAAATAACCAAGTCCAGCAAAAATGATCCAAGTCTAGCCATCCTGTCCCATCTAAAGAACGAAAAGAAAAACAAAAATAAGAAAGTCTTGTGAAGCTCACAGTCCAGGAGCATAAGCTTACTAAAAGACTGAGGCCTAATCAAAGAACACTTGCCTCCCCTGACAGCTCACCACCACATTACTTAAGGCCTATTTATAGCAGTTTCTTTTACCTAGTACCTCATGCCTGGCTATAAAGAAAAAAAAAAATGTAAGCCATACCAAAATGCAAAGCAAACAATTTGAAGAGACAAAACAAATATCAGAGAAGGACATGACAGAGATGCTGAAATTATCAGATCAGGCCTTAGAAAGCATCACTACAAACAAAGCTAGTGGAGGTGATGGAATTCCAGTTGAGGTATTCCAAATCCTGAAAGATGATGCCGTGAAAGTGCTGCACTCAATATGCCAGCATATTTGGAAAACTCAGCAGTGGCTACAGGACTGGAAAAGGTCAGTTTTCATTCCAATCCCAAAGAAAGGCAATGCCAAAGAATGCTCAAACTACCACACAATTGCACTCATCTCACATGCTAGTAAAGTAATGCTCAAAATTCTCCAAGCCAGGCTTCAGCAATATGTGAACCATGAACTTCCTGATGTTCAAGCTGGTTTTAGAAAAGGCAGAGGAACCAGAGATCAAATTGCCAACATCTGCTGGATCATGGAAAAAGCAAGAGAGTTCCAGAAAAACATCTATTTCTGCTTTATTGACTATGCCAAAGCCTTTGACTGTGTGGATCACAATAAACTGTGGAAAATTCTGAAAGAGATAGGAATACCAGACCACCTGATCTGTCTCTTGAGAAACCTGTATGCAAGTCAGGAAGCAACAGTTAGAACTGGACATGGAACAACAGACTGGTTCCAAATAGGAAAAGGAGTTCGTCAAGGCTGTCTATTGTCACCCTGTTTATTTAACTTATATGCAGAGTACATCATGAGAAACGCTGGGCTGGAAGAAACACAAGCTGGAATCAAGATTGCCGGGAGAAATATCAATAACCTCAGATATGCAGATGACACCACCTTTATTGCAGAAAGTGAAGAGGAACTAAAAAGCCTCTTGATGAAAGTGAAAGTGGAGAGTGAAAAAGTTGGCTTAAAGCTCAACATTCAGAAAACGAAGATCATGGCATCCAGTCCCATCACTTCATGGGAAATAGATGGGGAAACAGTGGAAACAGTGTCAGACTTTATTTTTCTGGGTTCCAAAATCACTACAGATGGTGACTAGCCATGAAATTAAAAGATGCTTACTCCTTGGAAGGAAAGTTATGACCAACCTAGATAGCATATTCAAAAACAGAGACATTACTTTGCCAACAAAGGTTCGTCTAGTCAAGGCTATGGTTTTTCCTGTGGTCATGTATGGATGTGAGAGTTGGACTGTGAAGAAGGCTGAGCACCGAAGAATTGATGCTTTTGAACTGTGGTCTTGGAGAAGACTCTTGAGAGTCCCTTGGACTGTAAGGAGATCCAACCAGTCCATTCTGAAGGAGATCAGCCCTGGGATTTCTTTGGAAGGAATGATGCTAAAGCTGAAACTCCAGTACTTTGCCCACCTCATGTGAGGAGTTGACTCATTGGAAAAGACTCTGATGCTGGGAGGGATTGGGGGCAGGAGGAGAAGGGGACAACAGAGGATGAGATGGCTGGATGGCATCACTGACTCAATGGACGTGAGTCTCAGTGAACTCCGGGGGTTGGTGATGGACAGGAAGGCCTGGCGTGCTGCGATTCATAGGCTCACAAAGAGTCGGACACGACTGAGCGACTGATCTGATCTGATCTGATGGTTAATATGCTGAAAGTTCTAATGGATAAAGTAGAGAGCATATCAGGATACATGGGCAGTGTAAGCAGAGATGTGGACAACCTAAAAACCAAAGAGAAATGCTAGAGATCAAAAACACTATAACAGAAGTGAAGAATGCCTTCAATGGGCTTAGTAGATTGATTACAACTGAGTACAGAATATTTGTGCTTAAATTTGAAGCCAGATTTATAGGAATACAAATTTAAAAGCAAGAGAAACAGGAAAAAAACTAAATGGAATATCCAAGGACAGTGAGACAACTACAAAAATGTAGCATATGCATAATGGGGAATACCAGAAAGAGAATACAGAGAAAGCAACAGAAAAAAATATTTAAAATAATAATGATTGATAATTTACCCAAATCTATATCAAATACCAAACCAGAAGCAAAGGAAATTCATAGAACACCAAGTAGGATAAATGTTCCAAAACTATACCTAGGCATGCCACTTTTACTCCAGAGAATCATTTTTTTTTTAATCCCAATAGAAGCCAGATGGCAAAAACAAAACAAAAACCTTGCATGTGGAGAAATGAAGACAAGAATTACATCAAATTTCTCCTTAAAACCATACATGAAAAGAATGTGATGAAATATTTAAAGTATTGGGAAAAGCTCCACCAACGTAGAACTTTATATCATGCAAAATTATCCTTCAAAAGTGAAGGAGAAAGTGAAGTCACTAAGATGACAGAGTAGGAAACCCCAGCCTCTATGACCCACTAAGAAAGGTAATTAGACAGATATCAGTGAATAAAACAGCTCAGGGAATCCTCAGTAGTTCATTTAAGAAGACTCAGCAACACTATGGGGAAAAAACACCTTATAATAACAGCAGATAAAGGGTAAGAAGAATAGCTCCATTTTGCCTACATCATCCCATCTCCCAGGCTGCCTTAGAGCCAAGAGGGAACTTTCTGGCCTGAGAGAATTCCTCTCACTGGGAAAAGGAAAGCAGAATGAGTGACCAGCTTTGGGGGCACTTCATGAAGGGCCTGCTTTGGTTTGACCCTACCAAAAGCCTGGTATCTGAGAGGTCTGCTGCTGCTAAGTTGCTTCAGTCGTGTCCGACTCTGTGCGACCCCATAGACGGCAGCCCTTCAGGCTCCGCCATCCCTGGGATTCTCCAGGCAAGAACACTGGAGTGGGTTGCCATTGCCTTCTCCAATGCATTAAAGTGAAAAGTGAAAGTGAAGTCGCTCAGTCGTGTCTGACTCTTAGCGACCCCACGGACTGCACCCTACCAGGCCCCTGCGTCCATGAGATTCTCCAGGCAAGAGTACTGGAGTGGGTTGCGATTACCTTCTCCAATCTGAGAGGTCTAGGGACCAATAAGAGCAAAGAAGAAGGGCAGGGACTGTCAGGACCAACCTTGTAGTGGGAAGAACTGTGGTTCTCAATACCCTGCTCTATAAAAGATCCCAGCAGCCTTCACCACGGAGGATCTCTATAAATTTTCCAGATGTTTCAGAGCCCTGCAGCACTGAAGATCCCACCACAGACTCTAATAGGCCGCTTTGTAGAGAACCCCAGAAGTTTTTATCACTGAGGGAACCAAAAACCAGCACTGCTAACACAGACCCTCTGCAGATTTCACCACTGAGGGCCCCACAAATTGTGTCAGTCTCAGACTCCAGCTGTCTGATTAGCTCTTGGCCCATGGCCCCCATCCCAAAGTCACCCAAGACACTAGTACTTCTGCAGATTCCTTTAGCCCCAGGATCCACACTGATAACCAGTCCTTGCCTCTATAACTGTGCATGTGTACAATGACAATACAGGATCACATGACTGGACCCCACCCCACCCACCAACAGCCATTACCATGGCCTTGCAGCCCAGGCACCCACATCTGCTCAGGCCTTAGAGTCACCCCAACTCCAATCACTAGCCATTATTCTGCAAATGCACACAGTAAACTCCATGCTATGATATGCCTGTATACCAGCAGCCCTGACTCCTTTCAGTGTTCTGTAACACTGTGTACATGGCTACAGCTAAACCCTGCAGCCATACAAGTGTATATCAACAACCAAAGTCCAACAGCTATTTTTAGGCCCAGGTCTAGGCCAGCTTTTGCCACTAACACTCATGTATGCACACATATCTAGCCACTGAAGCTGTGCACCGACATGTTGTTTGCCTTGACTTCTGTCACTGGCTTTTAGCGGTTCACCTTCACAGCTAGCTGAACGTGCACACTGACAACCACAGTCATAACTGCTCATATACTGGGAGCATGTCCTGACCTTTGCCACAGTCCTACACTGCTGTGCACACTCACAGCTAATACCTAAAGCTCACACTGTTAGCCCCATGTCCTATAACAGGTCTGCAATGCCATGTTTGTACCTTCAGGTAGATCGCATAGCTTCATAAGTACATACTGATAACCCAGGCCCCCAGTTCTGCCTGAGCACCAATCTGGCCCCAATTCCCATCACTGTACCTGTTGCTATGCATGTGGCCAGTTCCTACAGTCACACAAAGGAATACTGACAGCTTAGGTTCACATAGATGTTCATGGACCCACATTCCTAGGCCCTACCACTAGCCCAGGCCCTCGCCACTACTGGTGTGCCTATAGTCAGCTGCTGCCAAGATATAGTCACCTGTAACCATCCCCAAAAGTAAGTACAGGTACACTACAGTCTCCAGACACCACTACTGCCTACCCTGGTTCCATGCTGTAAAAATGGAAATGAAGTCCCCACCAGCCCTTGAAATTACTACAGACCCCCTTCAGCTATTGACATAAAAGATTATGCATTTGCTTAAATCATGGACCCTAACTGCCTAAGTCAACAAGGCACCACACCCACACTGGACCAGAAGATACCACACACCCTACACTTGGTACCAAGTACCATCAGACCCTGCCCTCTCCACCATGTCTCCACTGCAGGTAAAGATCTTTCCTAACCAAAAAAGTTAATAAAATTTGGAAGAAGTGAATATATCTTCAAATGTGTGGTCACCTAACCAAGGCAACAGAGATCATGAAGAATAAGAAAAACATAACACTCCCAAAGAAATACAATAAATTTCTAAAAACTGACTTCAATGTAGTGACAATCCATAAATTTCCTGGTAAAAAATTCAAAATGATTATTCTAAAGATGATCAGAGAACAGGAAAACTGTTATCAGTTTAATAAATCAGAAAAGCAATACAAGACAAAATGAGCTGTAATATGAAGAGTTGGAAAGCATGAAAAAGAACCCAACAGAAACTGAATCTGAAGAATATAGGAATGCAACTAAATAATGCAATAGAGAACTTCAATAGCAGACTCATTCAAGCAGAAGACATAGTAAACTCAAAAACAAGTCACATGAAAGTACCCAACCAAAATAGAAAAATAATTAATGAATTAATTAAATTAAAAGGAATGAAGAAAACTTACAAGACTTTTGGGACACCATCAAACAAAAATATACACTTTATAGGAATCCCAGAAGAGCAAGAAATGGCAGAAAGTTCATTTTAAGAAATAATGGATGAAAACTTCCCAAATATTAGGAAAAATATGGACATACAGGCCTGTGAAGCTGCAGGTCCCCAGTCAACATCAACTTAAAGAAGACTTCAACAAGACATATATTAATAAAACCATCAAAAGTCAAAAACAAAGAGAAAATCTTTAAGCCAACAAGAGAAAATGTCATACATAAGACTGTAAGCAGATATCTCAACAGAAATCTTGTGGGCCAAGAGAAAGTGAAATAATATACTTGAAATGCTGGAAGTAAAACCTGCCAACAGTTTTTTACTTGGCAAAACTAGCCTTCAGAATTGAAAGAGAAAAAAATTATTCCCAGACTGCCCCCCCACCTGCAAAAAAGAAAATTCAAGGAGTTCAAAACAAATACCACCTTTAAAGAAATGCTAAAGGGAGTACTTTAAGCCAAAAAGAAAGTATGTTAATAAGTAACAAAAAAATCACATAAAAGTATAAAACTCATTGGTAAAGCTGAAATATACAGTCAAAATAAAAATATTCTAATATTGTAAGCGTGGTTTGAAAATCACTTACAACTCTAGTACGAAGATTAAAAGACAAAAGATTAAAAATAACTATAGATACATTAATTTGTTAATGAATATACAATTAAAATATGCAAATTGTCACATCAAAAAAGTAAAAGGTATGGGGGGAGGGTAAAAGAGTTGAGAATTTGTGTGTGAACAAAGGTAAGGTGTTATCAGATTCACATAGACTGTAATAGATATAAGAATAGATATAAGAAATTTTATATGTGTCATGGTAATTATGAAGCAAAAGTTCACACCAGGTACAGAAAAGATAAATAAAAACTGAAAGCATACCAAATTAAAATCATGAAATCACAAAAGAAGACAGGAAAAGAGAAAGAAACAAACTGAGAATCTGAAACACTTAAAAAATAGTAATCAAAATGAAAATGTTATCTATTAGTAAGACTTTAAACATAAAAAGACTAAATTCTCCAATCAAAAGACACAGAGTTGTTCAATGGAAAAAAAGTTTCAGCCTACAAAACATTCACATCAGCTTTCAGACAGACATAGACTGAAGGTTAGCAGATGGAAAAATATGCCCCATAAAAATGGAAACAAAAGAGTAGCTACACTTATTTAAGACAAAATAGAAAGTCAATTGAAATAAGAGGCAATGAAGGTTATACAGAATAACAAACATCAACTCCTCAAGAGAAAATGACAGGAGTAAATACATATGTACCCAGCCTTGCAACACTTACATATATTGAGCCAATATAGACAGATCTGAAGAGGAAAAAAACAGCAGCACAAAAGTAGTAGATTTCAAGACCCCACTTCCAACAATGAACAGATCATCCAAACAGAAAGTCAGTAAGAAAACACCAGACCTGAACTACGTTTTAGAACAAATGGGCCTAACATATATAGAGAATATCCATCCAATGACAAAATACACATTTTCTCAATCATACACAGAAGGCTCTTTGAGAAAGATTATATATTAGGCCACAAGAAAAGTCTTAAATTTTTTTCTTCATATTTATATTTCTTGTTTTTAATTGAAATATAGCTATTTTCAGTTTTGTATTACTTCCTGTTGTAGAGAAAAGTGAATTCTTAATGCATATACAGATATCCACTCTTTTAAAATTATTTTCCCATACAGATAATTATAGAATATTGAGTAGAGTTCCCTGTGCTATACAGTAGGTTTTTATTAGTTATCTACTTTATATATAGTAGTATGTATAATTTCAGTCCAAATCTCCTAATTTATCCCTCCCCCCTTCCCTCCCCGTAATTGTAAGTTTATTTACCACATTTGTGACTCTATTCCAGTTTTGTAAATAAGTTCATTTGTATCATTTTTAGATATAAAGTGATGCAATGTATTTGTCTTTCTATATCTGGCTTACTTCCCTCAGTTTGACAATCTCTAGATCCATACATGTTGCTATAAATGGCATAATTTTATTATTTTTATGGCTGAGTAATAGTCCATTGTATATATGTACCATATTTTCTTTATCCATTCCTCTGTCAATGGACATTTAGGTTGCTTTCATAGCCTGGATGCTATTAAAAAAAAAAAAAAAAAGAACTGCTACAATAAAAATTGAGATGTATGTATCTTTTTGAAACATGGTTTTCTCCAGATATTTGCCCAGGAGTGAGATTGTTAGATCATGTGGTACTTCTATATTTAGTGTTTTTTAGGAACCTCCATACTGTTCTCCATAGTGATTGTACCAATTTGCATTCCCACCAACATTATAGAAGGGTTCCCTCCACACCCTTTCCAGTATTATTGTTTATAAATTTTTTGATGATGCACATTCTGACCAGTGTGAGGAGATACCTCATTGTAGTTTTGATTTGCATTTCTCTAATAATTAGTAGTGTTGAACATCTTTTCATGTGCTTTTTTGGCCAGCTTTATGTCTTCTTTGGAGAAATATCTATTTAGACACTCCACCCATTTTTTATTTAGATATTAACCTGCATGAGCTGTTTGTATATTTTAGAGATTAATCCTTTATCAGTCACTTCATTTGTAAGTATTTTCTCTCATTCTATGGATTGTCTTTCTGTTTTGTTTACATTTTCCTTTGCTGCGTAAAAGATTTAAGCTTAATTAGGTCCCATTTGTTTATTTCTGTTTTTATTTTCTTTACTCGAGGAGGTGAATCAAAAAAGATATTGCTGCAATTTATGTGAGAGAATGTTCTTCCTATGCTTTTTGCAAGTTTTATCCAGCCTTATATTTAGGGCTTTAATCCATCTTGAGTTAATTTTTGTTTATTGTGTTAAAGAAAATTACAGGTCAATATCGAACACAGATATAAAAGTCCTCCACAAAATACTAGCAGTCCCAATCTAAGAACACATTAAAATGATCTTATAGTATGATCAAGTGAGAGTTATCCCAAGGATGCAAGGAGTCTTAAATATAAGCAAATCAATCTATGTGATATATCATATTTACAAATTAAAGAATAAAGCCATATGACCATCTCAATAGTTGAAGAAAAAGCTTTCAACAAAATTCAACATCTATTTATGATTAAGTTCTCCAGAATGTGGACTTAGAGAGAGAACTCAACATAACAAAGGCCATATATGACATACTCACAGATAACATTGTTCTCAATGGTGAAAATCTGAAAGCATTTCCTCTAAGATCAGGAACAGGATGGCCATTCTTGCAACTTTGATTCAACATAGTTTTGAAAGTTCTAGCCACAGCAATCAGAGATGAAAAAGAAATAAAAGGAATCCAAATTGGAAAAGAAGTAAAACAATCTCTGCTTGTGGAAGACATGATACTATACATAGAAATTTCTAAAGATGCTACCATAAAGCTAGTAGAACACATCAATAAATTTGGTAAAGTTGCAGGACACAAAATTAATACACAGAAATTTCTTGCATTCCTATAAACTAAGAAAGGTTGATCAGAAAAAGGAGAAAATAAAAATCCCATTTACTATTGCCTTAAAAAGAATAAAATGCATAGTAATAAGGCAATAGCACCCCACTCCAGTACTCCTGCCTGGAAAATCCCATGGACGGAGGAGCCTGGTAGGCTGCAGTCCATGGGGTCGCTAAGAGTCAGACATGACTGAGCGACTTCACTTTCACTTTTTGCTTTCATGAATTGGAGAAGGAAATGGCAACCCACTCCAGTGTTCTTGCCTGGAGAATCCCAGGGACGGGGGAGCCTGGTGGGCTGCCGTCTATGGGGTCACACAGAGTCGGACACGACTGAAGCGACTTAGCAGCAGCAGCAGCAAGCCTACTTAAGGAGGCAAAATATCTGTACAAAGATACTGATGAAAGAAATCAAGGTGACAGAAACAGATGGAGAAATACACAACATTCTTGGATTGAAAGAATCAATATCATGAAAAGCATACTGTACCCAAAGTAATCTACAGATTCAATGCAAATGCTACCAAATTACTAATGGCATTTTTCATGGAATTCAGTCAAGTTGCTCAGTTGTGTCCGACTCTTTGCAATCCCATGGACTGTAGCCTACCAGGCTCCTCCATCCATGGAATTTTCCAGGCAAGAATACTGGAGTGGGTTGCCATTTTAGAACAAAAAAAAATAAAATAAATTTGTATGGAGAAACAAAAGATCCTGACTAGCCAAAGCAATCTTGAGAAAGAAAAACAGAGCTGGAGGAATCAGGCTCCTTGACTTCAGAGTATACGACAAAGCTACAGTCATCAAAATGTATGATACCAGAACAAAAACAGAAATTCAGATCAATGGACGACAATAGAAAGCCCAGAGATAAACCCACATACCTTTGGTCAATTAATCTATGACAAAGGAGGCAAGAATATACAGTGGAGACAAGGCAGACTCTTCATTAAGGGGTGCTGGTAAAATTGAACAGCTTCATGTAAAAGAATGAAATCATAACACTCTCTTAACACTACTAACAAATTTTAAGATATTACAATTATATAAAATATCTCTTCCAAGTACAATGATGTTGAACTAGAAATTAATAACTAGAGAAAGCATGAAATATTCACAGATATGTGAAGATTGAACAACACACATCTGAATAACCAATGAGTACAAAAGCAATAAAAAAGGAAATAAAAGAAATACCTTGAAAGAAATGAAAATAGAAATACATGTACAAAAAAAAAATCCTTAAGGTATGTGGCAAAAGAGGTCTAAGAGCAAAGTTTATAGTGATAAGTGCCTATGTTAAGAATAAAAGAAAGTTCTCAAATAAACAACATAATTTTATAACTCAAGGGACTAGAAAATGAATAAAGAGCCTAAATTAGAAGAAGGCAGGAGATAAGAATGATCAGAGAAGGAATAAATGAACAGAGACTAGAAATATAATAGAAAAGATCAATAAAACTAAGAGATTTTAAAAGATAAACATAGTTGAGAAATCTTTATGTAGACTGACAAAGAAAAAAACATGAGGACTCAAAATCATAAATGTAAGAGAAGATATTACAGCTGATACTACAGAAATAAAAAGAACCAGAAGAGAGAACTTTGAAAAAATATATGCCAACAAATTCAATAACCTAAAAGAAATGGATAAATTCCTATAAACATACAACATGCTCTTACCATTTGATCCAGCAGTGATGCTCTTTGGTATTTACCCAAAGGAACTGAAAACTTATGTCCACACCACACAAAAGCATGGTTTAGACCAACCATGGTTTAGACTATGAATGTTTAGACCAACCTTTTTCATAATTGCTAAATTTTAAAAATAAGAAATCCTGCAGTAGGTAAATAGATAAACAAATTGTGGTACATTCAGACAATGGACTATTATTTAGTTATTAAAAAAAGAGCTAACAAACTTAAGAAGTGGAGGAATCTTAAATGCTACTTAAATATTAAATATTTTAAAATTTTAAATATTACTAAGCAAGAGCAGCCAATGTGAGAAGGTTAAATACTGTATGACTTTAACTGTAAAATATTCTGCAAAAGGTAAAAATATAGAGTAAGTAAAAAGATCAGTGGTTTGATGGGAAGGGAGGCATGAATATGTGGAGCACATAGGATTTTCAGGGCATGAAATATATTATATTGTATCATAATGATAGATACATGATATATTTGTGCAGACACTAGAATGTACAACAGCAAAATTTGACCATCATTTAAACCACAAACTTGAGTGATTATGATGTGTCAATGTAGGTTTATCAGTTGTAAAAAATGAACCATTCTTTGGGGGATATTGATAATGGTGGAGGCTATACGTGTGTGGGAGCAGGAAGTATATGAGGAATCTCTGAAACTTCCTTTTACTTTACTATGACCTTTAAACTTTCCCCAAAACTATGTCTTACAAAATCTATAAATATATTAAAATACTTATAATAAATGTTTTCAGTTCTTCATCTGCTAAGTTTCATCCCTCTCCCATTTATGGATCTGTTTCTTGTGACTGAATTTGACCTTGTTGTGAGTCACCACTTACTGTCTCTTTGAATATCTAATTATTTGTACTGGAGGCTGGACAATGTGTTGAGTTATATTATTGGGTATTTGGAATTAATCACATCATTTTAAAGAGTGTTGAAGTTTGCTTAGCAGGAAGTTAAATTATTTGTGGATTAGGTTGTTTTTAATTCTTGTTAAGTTGAATGTAGTGTACCCTTTAGTACTATTTTATCCATACTGTTAATGGGTGACATTTTTTATTACTATTGATTCAGTGTCTTCAGTGTAGTTTATCTCATCCTTATACAGGATGAGATTCTTATACAGGAAGAATTTGAACATCTCCCAACTCTATGTGAATTCCAGGCAGCATTTACTTTGTAACTCTTCATAAAGTGTTCTATTTTTGTCTTCCTGGAAGTTCTACTCATTCATGTGCATTGTAACATTAAGCCAAATATTCAAGACTACCACCTATGAAAATTTTTGAAGACTTTCTTGTCTATATCTCTTTTCTTTGATATTCTTCTCCATGAGTGTCATCCAACTCAACTTTACTAGACTATTCTCTCTGTCTGATCAATTCAGCAAGAGTCTTGTCTTCTGCTTAAGTTGCCCTCCCTAAGTTGTGGTTCAGAAAAATGCCTTCGGTATAAAGCTGGGGCATTCAGAGGGCTGGCTGGCCATATTGGTCTTCTTTCTTTCTGGGATCACAGTTATGAATCACTTGCCAATTTTCTCTTTTTTATGGCAGGAGAGTAAGATTGATCTTGGTAAGTGCTTCGTGCCCAAAGCAGAAAATTACACGGAATATTTCTAGAATTAACGATAATACATTAATGATGATTTTGTGATTATTTTATTGAATATAAAAGTTTGTGGGATATTCACTTGAAAATAATCATCAGGCAATTGAATATTTGGCAACTCATGTAGTGATGCGGACAGGATGTATACTGAAGAGCTATTTTTATGGAGAGAATTTATGACAGAAGTGGAAGTAGGGACAGTCATAGTCAAGTGATGGTACATTTAAAAAGTTGCTGGATGTTAGAGTTGTTAGAAGCGAGGAAGTATAGTAACTACATTTTATGAATTAAATTTTATAATTTTTTTCAGAAGAATATGCATTTGATATTGCAGGAAATAGCAGTTTGGATTTTTCCCATTATAAATCATTTAAATTACAGATCGTCCTTGATTTATGATGAGTATGTCCCAATAACCACATTGTATATTGAAAATATATTAAGTTGAAAAACATTCAAATACACCTGACCTATGAAACATTGTAGCTTAGCCTATTCTACCTTGCAAATGTGCTCAGTCACTCAGTCGTTCAGTCTTGACTGACTCTTTGGACACCCCATGGACTGAAGCCAACCAGGCTCCTCTGCCCATGGACTTTTCCAGGCAGAATACTGGAGTAGGTTGCCATAGGAAAAGAACAAATTAGCCAAGATGGCACAGTCAGGCTCTCTTGCCCCATGGCCTCTTGCTCTTGCCACACATTTTGTAAATAATGATTATGTAACAGCTGAGATCACTTATAGCACTGCACATGCCCATCATGAGGTACCCACTTGGTTACGGATACTTTGTGCAGTATGCCTGTATGAGCTCCACTTAGAGTGGCAGTATTACTGCTACCTCATGGCTGTGTTTGTTGGGTCAGCCATGAGAGGAGAGAATATAGTTTGTCTGCTGCTATGGCTGCTGTGCCAGCCAGGAGAGAATAGATATGTCTGCAGTTTCTGTGGCTCCTTGAATGTTCTTCCAGCTTGCCTGCTTGCACCTTGTTTAGCATGGGTTCAATGAACAGTGTGCACAGTGAGATACAGTGAGACAACCGGCACTGTGAGTCGCCATTTCCGATTCTACCTTATTGTGGTTATTGTTGTTCAGTCACTAAGCTGTGTCTGATATTTTGCAACTCAGTGGATTGTAGCCTGCCAGGCTCCTATGTCCTCCACTCTCTCCTGGAATTTGCTCAAATTTACGTCCATTGAGTTAGTTATGCTATATCACCATCTCATTCTCTGCTACCTCTTTCTCCTTTTGCCTTCAGTCTTTCCCAGCTTCAGGATCTTTTCCAGGGAATAAGTTCTTTTCCTGAGGTGGCCAAAGTATTGGAGCTTCGGCTTCAGCATCAGTCTTTCCAATGAATATTCAGGGTTGATTTCCTTTAAAATTGATTAATTTGATCACCTTGATTCTATCTTAAACATGCTCAAAATACTTACATTAGCCTACAGTTGGGCAAAATCATCTAACACAAAGTCTATTCATGTTGATTACCTCAAATAATTTATTAAATACTGTTCAGTTCAGCTTCTCACTCATGTCTGACTCTTTGTGACACCATGGACTGCAGCACGGCAGGACTCCCTGTCCATCGCCAACTCCCAGAGTTTATTCAAACTCATGTCCATCAACTCAGTGATGCCATTAAATCACCTCATCCTCTGTCATCCCCTTTTCCTCCTGCCCCCAATCCCTT